>NW_028258200.1:2701302-2851953 GCF_053883595.1 Heterocephalus glaber | reverse complement strand
ATTACATGGTTTCTCTTATATGAGAAACAAAAAATAAATAAGTTATAGAGCAAAATAAAAGATAACAGGAAAAGAAGTTAGATCTTTTGCAAAAGGGAAGGATACCAAGAGTTGGAGGGAAGAAGGAAGGAGAGGAGAGGATGGAGATGATAAAAAAAAAAGAATTAAGACGTGTTATATGCATGAACCAACTCCCCACAATGAATGTGATCATTAGGTACAGCAAACATGTAGTAATAAAAAAATATGATTTGAAATAAATCTACATACTTCAAAGAATTTAGGCCTGTTTTAAGTAATTAAAAAATATATTAATGTTCTATTTTTTCATGGTCTCAAAGATAAGAATCTTCCTGAGAATGTTCATGAATGTAGTGATATTGTTTGCAATTGTGATGTATAACAGAAGAAAGGAAAAAGAGATACTTTGTGAAGTATTATCAGGTACTATCAAGGAGACAAAACCTAATTAGGAAGCATAGTGAACAATGGCCTGAGGAAAAGTTTAAAACTAAGTCTAAGTTGGTAACATGAATCTGTGTTAGCTGGTGGATGGTGGGGAGTGGAAAAATTAGAGAGTTGAGAGAGGATAAAAACAGTTTTACTGAGGGCCTTACATGCATTTTAGAAGTTATTTTGGCTGCTATGTAAAGGGTGAAGTAGAAGAGAACTAGAATAGATGTGGAGAAATTAGTTATGAAACTCTTAAAGTAGCCTACATAAAAGAGAATGGTGGTTACAAAGATTTGGACAAAGTTATTGTCATTGTCGGGAAAGATGATTTCTGTTTGGGCATACAGAATAAAAAGGAAGGGAGTGCCGAGAATGTCTCTGCTGGTTCTCCCAAGTTTTGAACACCAAGCAGTGTTTATTCAAAATGCATGCCGAAAGAGAGGAATAGAGCTCTAAACGGTGCTAAAGGTAAATGGGTTAGACCATTCGGGGGCAATTTCCACAGCCTAACCTTTATAAATTACTATTTATATGGTGACAAAGATGATCGAGAATGAAGAAAAGTTGACTGTGGAGTAGTGGAAAAGATTGCCTTTCCATATGATGACATGGTGATAAGGAAAATATACCTAGCCTGAGTGAGCACCATTTTACTGCGATACATAGTTATTACATTAAAATAAAAGGAACAATGCTAAAATGATAGAATATTTTGAACTAAAATTCTCTACATCTATATTAAAGATGCTTCAAATTATTCTACCTTGGCTGGCTAGAAACTCATGAGTGTGGGAAGATCAAACATTGTTGGTCAAGAGCCAAAATTATCTTGGGCTATCTCAGACCTTTTAAAAGCCATTTACCTGGCAGAGGAGGCTTCCAGGCCATTGTAACACCGCTCCCGGTGCAGAGGAGGCTTCCAGGCTGCCGTACCACTGCTCCCAGCACAGAGGAGGCTTCCAGGCCACCAGACCACCACTCCCAGCACAGGTGAGTCTTCCCAGCCACCATAGCACTGCTCCCAGCACAGAGGAGGCTTCTGGGCTGCAGTAGCACTGCTCCCGGCGCAGAGGAGGTGAGGTGCGCAGGTGCCAGCAGCACACACACAGACACCCACAAATGCACAACCCTGCCCCATTCCTCCCCGCCCCACCCATCAAAATGAGAAGACATGTAAATAAGTTTCAAAACCAGACTTCCAGATTACCTACAGCAACCCCCAAAGGGAAAAGAGATGGAATACTCCTATACTCAACCATATGGACTCCCTCATTGGCAACAAAAGAGGATTTGGAAAAGTGAAATCAGAAATAATTTCTCAGATAACAGAAGAGATTATGCTCATAGTGCAACACATGATTAATAAATCTAGAGAGGAGCTGAGGAACATGATGGAATCCCAACATAGGAAACAAATGGAATCCATAAAACAGATACAAACAGATTTCCAGGAGATTAAAAACTCCATTGAAAGTCTGCACAGCAGAATGAGCCAATGTGAGGACAGAATTTCAGATATAGAAGATAAGATTGCAATTAGTGACTAGGAAAAGAAAAAATGCTTCAAAATTGTAAGGGACCATGAGAAATCAATCCAGCAGCTGCTAGACGATGCAAAGAAGAATAACATAAGACTAATTGGAGTCAGTGAAGAAACAGGAGAGAGTGCAGATGACATTTTTAAAACACTGTTTACAGAAGTAATGGCAGAAAACTTCCCAAGCAGGGAAAAAGAACTTGACATACAGATAAATGAGGCATATAGGACTCCAACTAGGCTTGATCAAAACAAATCTACACATACGCATATAATTGTTAAGATTCCAGGAACTCAACAGAAGAACAAAGTTCTACAAGCAGTTAGAGAAAAGAAACAAAACACATACAAAGGAAAGCCCATCAGAATCACAGCAGACTTCTCAACACAAACCCTCTAGCCAAGAAGAGCTTGGAGTCATGTATTGCAAGCCCTAAAGGAAAACAACCTCCAACCCAGATTGATGTACCCTACAAAACTATCTTTCAAAATTGATGGAGAAATAAGATACTTTCATGAAAAAGAGCACCTTAGGAACTTCATGAGTACCAAACCAGCACTCCCAAACATTTTAGACAATATCCTAGGAAAAGAAAGTCATGACAATGATAAGTCAATACATATCAGTTATAACCATCAATGTCAATGGTCTCAATTCACCAATCAAAAGAAATAGACTGGCAGAATGGGTCAAGAAGCAAGATCCAACAATATCCTGCATACAAGAAACACACTTAACTCAAAAAGAAACACATAGACTGAAAGTTAAAGGGTGGAAAACAATACTCCATGTGACAGGAACACGAAAAAAAGCAGGAGTAGCTACCCTCTTTGCAGATCAAGTGGATTTCAAACCAACACTGATTAAGAAAAAGAAGGACACTACATCTTTGTAAAGGAAACAATCCATAGGAAGAGATGACAATCATAAATATCTATGCACCAAACACTAGTGCACACAACTATATAAAACAAATATTAATGGACATGAAAAGTCATATATGCACTAATACAATAATAGTGGGGGACCTCAGTACCCCACTGTCACAAATAAATAGACCAACTACACAAAAAATAAGTAATGAAATACTAGAACTCAATCAAACTCTTGAACAAATGAATTTAACAGATGTTTATGAGTGTTCCACCCCACCAAATCAGAACACACATTCTTCTCAGCTGCACATGGGTCATTCTCCAAATTAGACCACATACTCACGCAAAGAACATGTTAAGTAAGTGCAAAGGAATTGAAGTTATCCCCTGTATATTATCAGACCACAGTGCGATGAAATTGGAGATCAATAGCAAAAGAAACCACAAAAATTTCATAAACACATGGAAATTGAACAACACACTTCTGAATAACCAGTGGGTCACAGATGAAATTAAAGAAGCAATCAGACAGTTCCTTCAATTAAATGACAATGAGAATACAACATACTGGAATCTATGGGACACAATGAAAGCAGTCTTATGAGGGAAATTCATAGCAATGAATACTCATATTAGGAAAACAGAGTGAGCCCAATTAAACAACCTGATGCTGAACCTTAAGCTTGTAGAAAAAGAAGAGCAGGACAACCCCAGAGCTCATACAAGGGAGGAAATTATAAAGGTCAGAACAGAAATCAATGCAATGGAGACTAAGAGAACAAGACAAAAAATCAATGAAGCAAAGATTTGGTTCTTCAAAAGAATCAACAAAATTGACAAACCCTTAGCCAACCTATTCAGATAAAGGAAAGAAAAGGCCCAAATCCATGCAATTAAAAATGCAAAAGATAAAATTACAACAGATCCAGCAGAAATCCAGGGAATCATCAATACCTACTTCAAGAACCTATACCCCAATAAGATGGAAAACATAGAAGAAATGGACAAATTCCTAGACATATATGAATTACCAAAGTTGAACAAAGAAGACCTAAACAACCCAATATCAATCAATGAAATTGAAAACATAATTAAAAACTTACCAACTAAGAAAAGCTTGGGTCCTGATGGCTTCACTGCTGAATTCTACAAGACATATACAGAGGAACTACTGCCACTACTCTTTAAACTCTTCAATGAAATTGAAAGGGAAGCAATACTCCCAAATTCATTCCTGGAAGCAAACATCACCTTGATCTCCAAAGCAGAGAAAGACCCAACCGAAAAAGAGAACTATAGGTCATTCTCACTAATGAACATAAATGCAAAAAATCCTTAATAAGATACTGGCAAATAGAATGCAGAAGATCATCAAGATCACACACCCTGACCAAGTGGAATTCATCCCAGGGTTGCAGGGATGGTTCAACATATACAAATCAATCAATGTGATATACTGTATCAATAGAGTCAAGGACAAAAACCATATGATCATCTCAATAGATGCAGAAAAACCATTCAACAAAACCCAACATGGATTTATGATAAAAACCCTTCAAAAAATTGGAATATACAGTCTCTATCTCCCTCTGATAAAAGCCATCTATGAAAATCCAACAGCCAATATCATACTAAATGGTCAAAAACTGAAATCCTTCACACTAAAATCAGGAACAAGACAAGGATGTCCACTATCACCACTCCTGTTCAATATAGTTTTGGAAACATTAGCCACGGCAATAAGACAAAAGAGAGAAATAAAAGGAATAAAGATAGGAAATGAAGACGTCAAATTGTCATTATTTGCAGATGACATGATACTGTATATAGAAGACCCCAAGAACTCCACCAAAAGTACTCTAAACTTAATAACCAAATTGAGTAGAGTAGCTGGATACAAGGTCAACACACAAAAATCAATAGCTTTCCTCTACATGAACAACAGACTCACTGAGACAGAAATAGGGCAAACAATTCCTTTCACAATCGCATCCAAAAAACTGAAATACCTAGGAATCAACCTAGCAAAAGAAATCAGAAACCTCTTTTCTGAAAACTATATCACTCTGAAAAGAGCAATTGAAGATGATATCAGAAAATGGACAGACATCCCTTGCTCCTGGGTAGGAAGGATCAACATAGTGAAAATGGCCATACTTCCAAAACTGCTATATAGATTCAATTCAATCTCAACTGAAATACCAGCAGCATATTTCATAAACCTTGAGAATACAATCCAAAAATTCATTTTGAAGAAGAAGAGACCCAGACTAGCAAAAGCAATTCTAGGCAACAGAGACATAGCAGGGGGTATCATAATCCCCATCTTGAAACTATACTATGAAGCTACTGTGATAAAAGAAAAACAGCATGGTACTGTCAAAGAAACAGACCTGAAGACCAGTGGAACCAATTAGAAGATGCAAAAACAACTCCAGACACACTCAGCCACCTCATCTTCGACAAAGGAGCCAAACACCCTCACAGGAGGAAAGATAGCCTCTTTAATAAATGGTGCTGGGAAAATTGGGCTTCAACTTGCCAAAGATGAAAACTAGACCTATATCTCTCACCATGCACTAAACTAAAATCAAAATGGATTAAAAATATAAATATTAACCAAATATATATATATATATATAAACAGAAATGTTGAACTGGCTGCAACAGAAGTTAGATAGAACTCTTGAAGACTTTGGTGTAGGAAAAGATTTTATGATCAAAACCTCAGTTGCCTGTGAACTAGCACAAACAATCAATAAGTGGGATCTCTTCTTATTAAAAAGCTTCTGCACGGCAAGAGAAACCACCAGAAGTGTGAAGAGACAACCCACAATGTGGGAAAAATTTTTACCTGCTCTTCCTCAGACAAATGCCTACTATCTCAAATCTATAAAGAACTTTAAAAAATCAGACCTCCCAAATTTAAAGACCCAATCAAATAATGAGCATCTGAAATGAACAGACATTTCTCAGACAAATAAGTAGAAATAGCAAATAAACATGTGAAAAAATGTTCAACATCACTGGTCATTTGAGAGATGCAAATGAAAACAATGCTGAGATTCCACCTCACTCCAAAAAGAACGGCTGCTCTCATGAAATCAACCAATAACAAATGCTGGCGAGGCTGTGGGGAAAGAGGAATCCTGCTCCACTGCTGGTGAGAGTATAGACTGGTGCAACCACTGTGGAAATCAGTATGGGGATACCTCAGAGAACTAGGACTGGAAGTCCCATTTGATCCAGCCATTCCCATGCTGGGTATCTTCCCCAAAAAATTAAATGAATCATACCACAGTGATATATGTGCACCCATGTCCATAGCAGCACAATTTGTAATAGCTAAAACTTGGAAACAGCCCAAGTGCCCATCAACTGGAGACTGGATAAAGAAAATGTGGTTTTTTTATATAATGGAGTACTACTCAGCCATAAAAAGTGAGAAATTAGAGACATTTATAGCTAAATGGATGCACATTGAAGTGATACTCTTAAGTAAAATTAATAGGACACACATGTATAAATACGAAATAGTTTCTCTAGTGTGAGAAACTGAAAGTGTAAATAAGAACTAAAAGGTATAATAATGTGAAATAGGAAGCAAAGGGGCAAAGGGGAAGGGGAAGTGGGAGGGGTAGGGGAAAGGAAAGAAGGGAATAGAATTAATATGAGAAAATGAAAAATGGAAACAAAGTGTTTGTAAATAGGGAGGAATGGAGGGGTTGAAGGGAGGGCAGGGGAAGGGCAAAAAATAAGAACCAAGAGAGATTATGTAAAGGTACAAATTTTCAATGATGAGTGTCATTATATTGTATACCTAAAATGTACCAATAAAATAAAAAAAAATTTAAAGCCTTTTACCTATGCAGGCCAGGGATATATCTCAATGGCATTGTACCTGCCTGGCAAGTGCAAGGTCCTGAGTTCAATCCTCAGTACTGGGGAAAAAAAGTCATTTACCTAAGATTTTGTATGTGACCTAACAGTCATGTGACTATTATGTAAACTTCTTGGAATGTATTTTTAAGCTTAGGAAACCTCTATTTTCCACCAACCCTTGAACTAGGAAGGCTACAAAACACCATCTCAAACCTACAGAGGAAATTCCTTATGCTTGCACCAACGTCATTAGCAAATGTATTAATCTATAATTTTCTTTTGTTCTGTGACTATAACAGCCCAAGTGACCTCATCCACCCTGAAACATGCTATTTGGGATAAGTTTACTCTGTATTCCCTAGCCATGGTCATTCATATTTGGATCAGAATAAACTATTTTCTTTAAAGCAGAGTCATTATTTTACATCAACTATCAAAATAGCAAAATAGAGCTACTTCCTTGAAAAGAACACAGTATTATAATTTGGCAATTAGTAGGAACACAGTAACTACAAGGTCATGGTATATTGTGTCAAATAGTAAAGAAAATATAGTCAAATATCTTGGCATAATTACAAAATACTTCACTAGAAAAGATTAATGCAGTGGAAACTAACTAAAAGATAAGAATGAATTCATCTGTTTCTTAAAGAAAAGCTCACATGATAAGTTAAATGTTTTTGCAATGTTTTTATTTATTGTGGTAAGTATAATTTTCTCATTTTCTATTTCAACATTGTTTTATAGATAATTTCATTATTACACAAAAAACATGTAATAAACAACATTTACCTTTTTTCAAGTATTGAATATCAAAATATATCTCAGTCTTGACCAGTCTTGGAACCTAGTACACTTGGACTGCAGATAATACTAGGGCAAATAGACCAAGTGCATTTTAGTATAAACAGCCCTTCTTCTGGACCCTGAAGAGTGGCAATTAAAAAGAGTTTTTCTAGGGCCTGGGATTTAGTTCAGTGGTTCCACCGCCTGCTCTGCAAGCGCGAGGACCCGAGTTTGATCCTCAGTATAAAAAAATTTAAAAAAAAGAAATGAGTCAAAAAGAGCTTGTTTGACTAGTCAAGGGTGAACATAAAACCAAGATGAGAAATACTTAACATGAAGTAACAGGCTAGTTAACAGGATTGTACCTGTTTTTACAACACGTGTTCCATGGTAGCCAATCTGAAATCCTCACCATTAGAATCCTGTCCCCTTCCATATGATCAGGATGCTGGACCAAATAAATAGCAACTTCTCATTCCTAATAAATTGGAAAGGTAGGATCTTGGGACAGACACAAAGGCCAAGAATTAGCTATACCTAGAAGACATTTCTGAGGAAGAGACATTTCCCAGATACTAGTGATAAAGCAACCTACCATAAGCAATTTGCAAGTACCAACATAGAAAACAAATTAAAATTAAAAATAGAAAATGACAAGACATGGAAGCAAAATGCAACCCCAGACCTCATGTCCACCCAGGACAAGTCCAGGGGACAATGAGATAGAGGACATTAAAAGCCACCCACTTGAATTTTCTGAAATGATATCAGCAGAAGGAAAAAAAAAGACAGATGAATGGGGCTATAGAGAAAATCAGACCAGATATAATCACTCAGGTTTAAAAAAAAACAAAGATAATGATCATAATGAAGGACTTTCCCAGTGAATCTAGAGTAAACATAGATTTAAAAAACTAGGGGAGCCCAGGAAAATTACAGAAACCACGAATGCCCAACATAAGACAGAAATGAAATCCATGAAACAGATTCAAACAGATATCCAGAGATTAAACATTCCATGGAAAGTATATGGAGTCAAATGACCCAAGATGAGGACCAAATATCAGATCTAAAAGACAGGATTGAAGATAGCAATCATGAAAAGAAGGATTTGCTTAAAAATAGCAAGGGACTATGAAAAATCAATCCAACAGCTGCAAGATGGTGTAAAGAAGAACAACATAAGATTGATCAGACAATGAAAAAGCAGGAGACAGTACAAATGACATTTTTTTAAACCCTGTTTACAGAAGTAATGACAGAAAATTTCCCAAGCATGGGTAAAGAATTTGACATGCAAAAAAAAAAAAAAAAAGAATTTGACATACAGATAAAGGAGGCATATAGAACTCCAACTAGCCATGACCAAAATAAATCTACACCAAGGAATATAATAGTCAAGATTCCAGAAATTCAGCACAAGAGTAGAATATTCAAAGCTGTTAGAGAAAAGAAACAAATAACCTGTAAAGGAAAGCCTATCAGAATCACATCAGACTTATCAACACAAACTCTTAAGTCAAGAAGAGCTTGAAGTATTTCAAGTCTTGAAAGAAAGCAACCTCCAACCCAGATTCATGTACCCTGAAAAACTATCTTTCAAAATCAATGGAGAAATAAGATACTTCCATGACAAAGAACAACTGAAATACATGACCACCAAACCAGCTCTCTAAAATGTTCTGAAGGATATTTTAGAAAAAGATAATGAAGACTACAATTCCAAGAACACCAATATAAAGGATCCACCAGGCAAGGCAAGCAATTAAACAGAGAGAAAAGACAGGGAAGCAACAACAGGAAAACAATATGACAAAATAAGCCAATACATATCAGTTATAACTATCAATGTAAATGGCCTCAATTCACCAATTAAAAGAAACACACTGGTGGAATGGACTAAAAATCAATATCCTGCATACAAGAAACATTTAACTCAAAAAAATCATAGCTTTTTTTCATAGAAAACAATGCTTCATGCAAAAAAAGAACCTGGAAAAAGCAGGGGTAGCTATTCTATTTCAGACAAAATGAACTTCAATCCAAGACTGATCAAGACAGACAAGATCACTACATACTTGTTAAAAGAAAATTCCAAAGGGAGAGACAACAATCATAAATATATATGCACCAAATACTGGTGCACCCAACTATATAATAAAACAATTAACAGACATGAAAAATCAAATAAACACTAACACAATAGTAATGGGGGAACTTAATACCCCACTGTCACAAATAGACAGATAAACTAGGCAAAAAATCAACAAAGAAATGTCAGACCTGAACCAAACCTTTGAACAAATGGACTTAGTAGATATCTACAGAGTGTTCTGCCCCACAACATCAAAATACATATTCTTCTCAGCTGCACACAGGACTTTCTCCAAAATAGACAACATACTAGCCAATAGAACATGTCTAAGCAAATGCAAAGGAACTGAAATTATTACATGCATATTATCAGGCCATACTACAATGAAACTGGAAATCAATGGCAAAAGAAACCACAAAAACTGCATAAACACATGGAGATTAAATAACATCCTCCTGAACAACCAATGGTCACAGTTGAAATTAAATAGACAGTTTCTACAATGAAATGATAATGCCAATACAACATACTGGAACTTATGGGATGCAATAAAAGCAGTCCTAGGAGAGAAATTTAAAGCAGTGAATTCTCACATCAGGAAAACAGCTCAAATAAACAACCTAATGTTGAACCTCAAACTTCTAGAAAAAGAAGAACAAGTCAAGCTCAAAGCTCACACAGGGAAGAAATTATAAAAATCAGAGCAGAAATTAATGCAATCGAGACTAAGAAAACAATACAAAGAATCAATAAATTGAAGAGTTGGTTCTTTGAAAGATTAAATAAAATTGACAAACCCTTAGCCAACCTTATCCAAAAAAAAGGAAAGAAAAGACTCAAATCCAGGCACTTAAAAATGAAAAGGGTGAGGGCCAGGGATTTAGCTCAGTGGCACTGCACCTGCCTTGCAAGTGCAAGGTAGAGAGTTCGATCTCTGTAATGAAAAATTAAAAATTAAAAAAAAATGAAAAGGGTAAAATCACAGCATATTCTCCAGAAATCCAGAAGATCTTCAATACCTATGTTGAGAGCCTCCTGTATTCTAATAAGATGGAGAATTCAGAAGAAATGGACAGATTCCTAGATACATATGAATTATCAAAGCTGAATCAAGAAGATATAAAAATTCTAAATAACCCAATATCAGACAATTAAATTGAAGATGTAATTTAAAACCTACTGTTATGGTTTGTGTTTAGATGTCCCCCTAAATCCTCATGTGGATGAAGTGGGACTTTATTTTTTAGAGGTAGTTGAATCTGGAATGTGTGATCCTGGGGTTAAGGGCATGTGATTTCTAAACCACTACATGTGAGTGAGTGATTTGGCACCACCCTAATCCCAGTAGTCTGAATAAGGTAAAAGGGGCAGAAAGATGCTGTCAAACCCTCTTGTTACCTTTCCTACCTTGTGTGCACCATGTTGTTTCTCCTCTGCAATGTTTGTTTGCCATCCCAGCCTAGGAGCCAGCTGATTATGGACTGAAACCTCTACAAACTGTAACCCAAACAAACCTCTTCCTGTTTAACTTTGGATGTCTGGTATTTTGTCTCAGCAATGAGAGAAAAGTAACTAACACACCTACCAAAAAGAAAAGCCCAGGTCCTAATGGATTTACTGCTGAATTCTACAAGAATTTTAGAGAAGATATAATGCCACTACTCCTCAAACTCTGTAATGAATTTGAAAGGGAAGCAATACTCCCAAAGATATTCCTGGAAGCATGTATCACCCTGATACCAAACCAGGAAATGATCCACCCAAAAAAGGACAACTACAGCCCAATCTACCTAGTGAACATAGGTGCAAAAACTCTTAGTAAGTTACTGTCAACAAAATTCAACAAATCATCAAAAACATTATATACCATGACCAAGTAGGATTTGCACTTGCAAGGCAGGTGGCGGAACCACTAAGCTAAATCCCCGGCCCTTATTACCTAATTTTAAGACTTCCTCTAAAGATACAGTAATCAAGGCACTGTTGGCATAAGGAAAGACATATAGATCACTGGAATAAAACAGAAAATCTGGAAATAGAACCACACATATATGGTCCACTGAGTTTTGAAAGATTATTTAACATTAACATTTTATAGAACATAACCTTAACTCAAGAGCAAGAGGAAAAGATCGTATTTTCAGCAAAACAGAACACCTGTTATCTGTATGTAAAAAATTAACTTCAACCCTTTATTTCCATACACAAAGATAACTTGAAAGGATCTATGAACTTAAATATGAAAAACTAAAACTATAAAACTTTAAGAAGAAATTATAAGGCAAAATGTTCATGAATTTAGGGTAGGCAAGAATTTCCTAGGATACAAAAAACATGATGTATAAAAGAAAAAATTGATAAATGAGATTCCATCAAAATTTAGAACTTTAAATGACATCATTAAAATGAAAAGTAGTCCTTAAACAGATCATATTTATAATACATATGACTTATGACCAGAATATATAAAGAACACTTACAGCTCATTAATAGATAAGTCAATTAAAAGGTAGACACAAGAAGATGATAAGTAGCCAGTACAGCACAAGGAAAGGTATGCAACACTAGAATAAAAATACTAATCAGTACAATAACAAGATCATATTATATACTCATTAGGGAGATGAAGTTCAAAGTTTTAAAAGAACAGATGTCAGCTTAGGTGTGAGCCAATTAGAACTTTCTAATACTGCTAATGTGAAAGTAAAATGACAAAACCATTTTGGAAAACAATATAGAAATTACTTGTATTACTGTTAAGAACCAAAAGTCCTGTTCTTAAGTTTTTACTTGAGAGGAATGAAAACACATGTTCACAATAGATTTGTACATACAAGTTGACTACCCCTTATCTGAAATTCTTGGGACCAGAAATGTTTCAGATTTTGGTTTGAAATCCTCTTTATCTGCTAAGAGGGTAGCTACTCCTGCTTTTTTTTCCAGTTCTTGTCACATGGAGTATTGTTTTCCACCCTTTAACTTTCAGTCTATGAGTTTCTTTTTGAATTAAGTGTGTTTCTTGTATGCAGCATATTGTTGGATCTTGCTTTTTGACCCATTCTGCCAGTCTATTTCTTTTGATTGGTGAGTTGAGACCATTAACATTGATGGTTATAACTAATACATATTGATTTATCATTGTAATGACTTTTTTTTTGTTGGATTCTCCCCCTTTGCTTTTAATTTCTTGTCACGCCTGACGGATTCATGCTGCTGGACTTCCTAGGGTTGTGATCCTCCTTGTCTTTTCCTAGGACATTGTCTAACATTTTTTGGAGTGCTGGTTTGGTATTCATGAAGTTCCTAAGGTGGTCTTTGTCATGAAAGTATCTTATTTCTCCATCAATTTTGAAAGATAATTTTGCAGGGTACATCAATCTGGGTTGGAGGCTGTTTTCCTTTAGGACTTGCAATACATGACTCCAAGCTCTTCTTGGCTTGAGGGTTTGTGTTGAGAAGTCTGCTGTGATTCTGATGGGCTTTCCTTTGTATGTGTTTTGTTTCTTTTCTCTAACTGCTTGTAGAACTTTGTTCTTCTGTTGGGGTTCTGAAATCTTAACAATTATGTGCCTATGTGTAGAATTATTTTTAATCAAGGCTAGTTGGAGTCCTATATGCCTCATTTATCTGTATGTCAAGTTCTTTTCCCCTGCTTGGGAAGTTTTCTGCCATTACTTCTGTGAACAGGTTTTTTTATGTCATCTGCACTCTCTCCTGTTTCTTTATTGACTCCAATCAGTCTTGTTTTTCTTCTTTGCATCATCTAGCAGGTCCTGGATTGATTTCTCGTGGTCCCTTACAAACCTCTTCTGCAGCCCATGGGCCAGCAAATGATGTGCAACTTCAAGAACCTGTACACAAAGGGACCCTCGGCCAAATGTTTTAATGTCACTGAAGAGCCATCCTTGGCTCTGAAAGAGCTCTGGAAGAAACATTTCAATATCCTCCACTGCATCAACCTCATTGACAAAGCCTGAGAAGATGTTACTTACTGGTCCTTAAACTCAGCCTGGAGGAAACTGGCCAGAATGTGTTGCTGAATATGACTTTGAAGAGTCCAGAGCACAGGGAGTGGAGGAGATTGTGTCCATGGACAACAGTATGGATCTAGACATGGATGGTGCAGACATAGAGGAGCTTGTTGAGGACCATAAGAAGGAGCTGACAATGGAAAAACTTGCTGAACTCCAGAGTAACCAGCAGAAGACTTGTTGAGGAGTATTCCTGAGGAAGTGGAAAACAGGGAGGAGTTTAGCAGTGATGTCATAAAATCCATTATGGAAAAATGGAATGAGTGCCAGGATTTCTTTGAGAAACACCACCCCAACATAACTGTAACAGAGTGCTGGATCTGATCAACTATGACATGGTCTCTCATTTCGGGGGGGGTTATGCAGCACAGGAAAACATAAGTGACATTACACAGACTTTTTCTTCAAAATCCATCCTGCAACTAAGCAACAAGAAAGGAAATCCCTGAAGATCTCTCTCTCCAAACAATAACCTCCTCCCTACCCACCTTTCTGTTCTCCACCCCAGAAGTCACTTTAAATGAGGGTAGTATTCTCTCTCTTTATACTTAACTGTACTTCGTTTCATATTTCTGTGGATAAAAACATACTTTCAAATGGATTAACTTTATGTACATTGAATCTTATGGAATGTGAACAAGGCCAAACTGCCTGTCATGTGGAGGCCAATGCAACAGTTTGGGTCACAAGACAACTGTTCGTGAAATGGCTGCACCAGGTGTTCACACCCACTGTTAAGAAATATTGATTTGGTTCACAACCAAAATCAGTTCTCTATCATGTTCGTAGGGGTCAGAACAGATTAACCTTATTTACTGTACACTGAACCTTATGGGGAAATTTGATTTAGTTCACAACCAATTCAGTTCGCAACCAGAATCATGGGACAAAGTAAGTTAGTGAACCAAGGTACCACTATACTGAGAAGCTCTTAGAACTAATAAATTCAGCAAGGTACTGGGATATAAAATGAACACACAAAAACCAATAGCATTCCTATTCCTGTACACCAATAATGAACCCACTGAAGAGAAATTAGGAAAACAATACCATTCTGTCTTCAAGAAAAAAATAAATATTTAGAAATTAACCTAATCAAGGAAGTGAAAGACCTCTACAGTGAAAACTACAGTAATCTGAAAAAAGAGATTGAAGAGGACATCAGAAAATGAAAAGACATCCTCTTTCTTTGATAGGGGAAACTAACATAATCAAAATGCCCATAATATCAATAGATAGATAGATAGATAGATAGATAGATAGATAGATAGATAGATTTAGTGCAATACCCATCGAAATACCATCAGCTTTTCTCTCTTAGAAAAAAACAATTCTAAAATGTATGTGGAACTAGAAGAGACCTAGAATAGCCAAAGCAATCCTGGGCAACAACAGCCAGGCAGGGGGTATTACAACCCCAGACTTTAAGTTATACTACAAAGCTACAGTAGTAAAACACAGTATGATACTAGAACAAAAACATATATTAACTAATGGAATAGAATAGAGGATGCAGAAGAAGTCCCAAGCACCTTCAGCCAGCTGATTTTTGACAAAGGGGCCTATAATATATATTAGAGAAAAGATACCCTCTTTAACAAATGGTGCTTGGAAAACTCCATATGCAGAAGAATAAATTTAGATCCATTTTATTAAAATAAAATCAAATGGATTAGGGCCAGGGATTTAGCTCAGTGGCACAGCGCCTGCCTAGCAAGCTCAAAGTCCTGAGTTCAATCCCCAGTACCAAAAGAAGAGAAAAAGATAGATCAAAGATTTAGATGTAAAAATAGAAAAACTGAATTTAGTGGAAAAAATAGTTAAACTTTTGAAGATATCATAGGCAAAGACTTCCTGAACAGAACCTCAATCACACAAGAAATAACCACAAGAATCAACAAACCAGATCATATCAAATTTAAAAGCTCCTGCATAGCACAGGAAACAACCAACAGAGTGAGGGGACAACCTGCAGAATGGGCAAAAAATTTTACCAGTTACTCCTCAGAGAGAAGACTAATATCTAGAATATATAAAGAACTGAAAAAATAGACTGCCAAAATAAACGATCCAATAAAAAACTGAAATGAAAAGACACTTCACAGGAGAAGAACTGCAAATGGCCAATAAATACATGAAAAATGTTGAGTAGTTTTGATCATTAGAAAGATGCAAATCCAAACAAAACACTGAGATTCCACTTTGCTCCAGTAAGAATGACCGTAGGACTCAAAAAACAACTAATGCTGGTGAGGTTGTAAGGGGGGAAAAAACTCTTCTACATTGTTGGTGGTAGTAGTACAACTACTTTCATTTGACTTGGCTGTACCTTTCCTGTATATTTTCCCAAAAGAGCAAAATTCATCATACTACATCAATGCATGAGTTCCCATGTTTATAGAAGCACACTCACGATAATTAAATCACAAAGAGGCCTCTATGCTCATCAACAAATGAATAAAGTATGGTATATATACAATAAAGTACTACTCAGTCAAAAGAAGTATAAATTTGAGTCTTTTTTAGGAAAATGAGTGGATCTTGAAACCATAATGCTAACTGAAATAAGTCAGTCAGAAAAGGTTAAATATCACATGGTTTCTCTAATATGAGAGACTCAAATCATAAACAATTTAAAGAGCAAAATAAGCAGGGACATGACTCTGGACATAGGACTGTGAGGGGACCTCAGGGACTCAGCCTGGCCACGAGCAGAGCCGGCCTTGGCGCAAAGCCTGCGGCGACTCAGAGCTGCGGGCTTTGCTTGGCTTCCACATCTCTTCTTGGAGCAGCGGCGGCCTGCAGGAGCACCCTGGGTGCTGGGTCTAGGGCCAAGCGGAAACTCTGGAACTGCGGATTCTCTGGGACGCTGGAGGGCGCACGTGAGAGGGCCCGGCCCAGCTCCACCGCCAGGGGGCGCCCAGTGGGAAGAGAGTCCAGGATGGGTACGCAGGCGCAGTCCCTACCCGTGGCCCAAGAGAGGAGAGAGGGCAATGCGGGACAGGGCGAGGCGTGGGGAAGGGCGGGGGAGAGGGGCGGGGCATAGAGGGGCCAGGAGTGGGAAGGGGTGGGGCAGAGGCTTGCTGAGTGGGCGGGGCGGGTAGGGACAGGGCAGGTCTGTGGGGCAGGGGCGTGCGGGGCAGGAGGAGCATGGTGGGCAGGGCGAGGAGTGAGGAGGGGCGGGGCAGGCATGGGGCCAGGCGAGGAGCGAGGCGGGGCTAAGGAGGCGGAGCAAGGCCTGGCTGGGGGCGGGGAAAAGCCGGCGGGGGGGGGGGGAGGCCGAAGAGGGACTGGGATAGGAGGACGAGGGTGCCGAGGCGGGGAGGAGGGCGGGGAGAGATTTGTGGGGCGGGGCCAAAAGCGCTTGGCCCGGGGCGGGGCGAGGCCCGATTGGGGCAGGGATAGGAGCTCGCGGGGGCGGGGTGAAGCCGGCCGGGTTGAGAGGACCCCGCGGGAGCCCTGGGCGGGGCGTAAGCGGCCCTGCGCGCCCCTTTCTTTCTTTCTTTCTTCCTCTGCCCCCGGCTCAGTCTCAGCTTTGCAGCCATCTGGGAGAGCGGACCTCGCCGCCCTTTCACGGATCGCCGCAGCTGCCCTAAAGGTCGGCGCGTGCACCGCCATCGCCCCCTCCCGCCCCTCTATGCCCTGCTGTCCGGGTTACCGCGGCCGCGCGCCGCTGCTCTGCCCTCTGCTGCTGCTCCTGCTCTGCACGCCAGTGCCCGGCGCCCCCGGGCCCGCACCAGGTGGGTGGCCGCTCCTGAGACCCCACGCCGCCGTCACCAGTCCTGCAGGACTAGCTCCCGCTTCCCACTGGACAGCGCTTCGCGCCTCCTCTCCCGGCGCTGCCCGGCCCAGCGCCGCCAGTTTCGGGGACGAACCCGGGGCCTCCGCATGGAGCTGCGCCCCCAACCCTAGTTTCTGGCTTTGTTTTGAGACAGGGTCTCCCTGAGTCACTAAGTGGCCCTGACTGGGCTCGAACTCGCGATACTCGTTCTTCGGCCTCCCAGTGTCCTAGGCTTCCAGGAATGTGCCCTGAGCGTCTTCCTCCCCCGGGGCCCGGCTGCTCCCCCTTAGCTCGGCATCCCCGGACGCGGGTCCCCAGCCCAGCCCTGCTCCCGTGTACTTCCTGCCTCTGCCTCCTAAGTGAAGGCGCCAGGCTCTAACAGCCCCGCTGCCTGAAGCTGCTGCCGGCGTCTTGTGCCTGGAAGCGGAGCTCCGAGGCGCGGGGCTGCGGTGAGGACGGCCCGGCTGGGGACCGAATCAACCCCGGAGGGACTGCACCCGGGCATGGGGCACTCGACCGGATCCTAGTGGGCTCGAGGTCTGGTCCTGCAATCGGACGCGAGGTGCAGAGGGTCGACACTGAACAGCACCTAATCTGGCCAGCGGTTCACTGGCTCCTAAAGGCCCTCAAAGGCAACTCAGAACGGACCTTCAAGCGGGATCAGCCGCAGAGGGGCCGGCTCTAGGGGCTGCACCTGGGTTGGGGCTGGACCCCGGGCTGCATGTAGAAGCTGCTTGTCCCCACTCCCAGGCTGGATGAGGATGAGCCAGGGACTGGGAGTGAGCAGCAGAAAGTTGATCCCCAGGGAACACCCCCCCCCCAGCCGGAAGTGGGTCCAAGCCCCTGGCAGTCGCGGGAAGTGGGGGCGGGGGGGTGCGACCTCATGGGATTCGCGTGAGAACTGAGATCCTGAATGTCAGTTATTCGTGGCACAGGACAAAGGTTTGTTTTAATCTTCCGGGCAGACCCGGTAGGACTAGGGATCCTTGGAGAGTCTTGAAACCTGGACCTCTGTCTGGGAGTGGAGGCCACCAGGCACTCTCCTCTGGTGACCTGGGCACTAAACTCTGCCCCGTGTGCAGATGTCGTCCCCAGTAGGAGTGCAGCTCCCCGCCCCCGCCCCCTTACTCAAGATCTCTGACCTGAGTCTGTGGCCTCTTGCCTATTTTCTTTTGAGCCTAGGACTAACCTGTGGGGCCCTTGCCCCGAAGGGTCCCTGTTCTAGCCAAAGAACACTTCCTGGGCTTTTTAGGAGGCTACTATTTCTTCATCAGGGACTTGCAGAGCTGCTGGGGCTCAGTCCTGTCTCCTACCCCTGCTGCACACGTGGGCATGCACTGTGTGCACCAAGAAGGAGGGTCGAAGCAAGACATGACATTCCCACAACCACCCTACCTCCTGCTCTGCTTCTTTTTTCACTTTAGCTTGTGCTGCAGGTCATTTGAAAGCTGAATTTTAGCCCAGGCTCTTGATAGGGCGGTGAAGGTAAACACATTGTTGGCTTTTCTCTGGTAGAAGCCCCACAGTGACAGTCTGTCACCCAGGGGTGATATTCAAAGTATTTAACAGTGTGACAGGAGCTCAGTGACATCAGAGAAGACTCAACCGAACAGATTCAGCCACAAACAATGTTTCCCCAGGGAACATCCCCCAGCTGGAAGTGGGTCCAAACCCCTGTGAGAGGGAGGAGAGTGGTCTGACCTTATGGGATTCTCATGAGAACTAAGATCCTGAATGTCAGTTACTTCGTGGCACAAGACAGTGGTTTGTATTAATCTTCCAGGAAGACCCATTAGGATTGGGGAGTGTCTGAGTGGATCCCATGGCCACTGAAGGCTTTAGCCCTATATGCTTAGTGCACACACAAGTCGACTAGAACCTGCAGTTAGGCTTTACTGGCACTGGGGACTGCCAGTTTCAGCCACCAAAGTCTCCACCAGGATCTACTATAGGCAGCCCTGAGACAGTTGTTAGATTTGTAATTGACTCTTCCCCTCTTTAAAAATATTTTAATGACAAAACAATACAAGCTCATTCTAAAAATAACTCAGAACAAAACAAGACAATAAAGTCACAACCTTCTATAAGTTTTTTTTGTTTTGTTTTGTTTTGTTTGGGGGGGGGGTTGGCACCAGGGATCAAACTCAGGACCTCACACTTGCCAGGCAGGTGCTATGCCACTCAACTAAATCCCCAGCCCTTCTAAGTATTTTTTTAACTAAAAAAATCTAAGCTATTAGGCAGAGATGAAACAAGTTTTTAAATAAATAGCTAAGGGGGCCAGGGTGTGTAGCTCAGTGATAGAGCACTTGTCTGGTACGTGAAAAGAAAGAAAGGAGAAATGTAAGAAAAGAGCGAAGAGCAACTTAGAACTTCTCTTGCTAATTTTCAATCATAATATGGCTCACACCTGCTATATCCCAGCAATTGTATAAACATTTATGTACTCATGGATTACGGTATAGCTATGTGTAGTGGAGTTGGGACTTAAACGCAGACATTCCAGCTCCACAGCACAGTAATCCTAATGTCGTTTACCCACATCATAGTGTTATTTGGCCCTGCTCATGGGTCTTTTGTTTCTCCAGTCCTGGGGATCGAACCCACCCCTTTGTGCATGCTAGGCAAGCACTGCATCACTGAGCTACACCCCAACCTCATTCATGCTTTTGAATCTGATGAAATGTTTCTTTACAACTCAACTAGAATTCCCATCTTGCAATATTTGCCCATGGTCTAGGGCAGGGGTTGGGACCAGGACTGCACATCCATGAGAGCATAGGTCCCTCCCTGGGGACAGTTTCTCAAGCTTTTGGGGCCATTTTCCCCCACAGGTATCCCCCACCCTTCATTTGAGGACATTGCTGTTCCTAAAAATGTGCCAGTACCTTCTGTCCTTCCACATGAGGACTTCAGGCCTGGGTTTCAGCGATGCCACCAGAACTTCTTGCCTTCGGCTGCCCTGGCTAAGGTTTTCATGCTCTGGGAACTGTTGGTGACATTCATACATCAAAGACTTGGAGAGTAGCTATCGTCTTATTCTCTATCTCTTTGCCATTTCACCCCTCAACCTGGGCTATCCTTCTGTTTTGTGGCCTGGATTCTCCATGCAGATAAGGAGACTGAGGGTCAGAGAGGTGGCATGACTGAGCTCATACAGCTGCTGCATAGCCCGCTTGGGAACTGAGCCCAGGTCTTTCTACCTTCAAAGCCCATGCACTTGACAGTGTATTATGGTGTCACTCCATTGTCTCATTTCACAATACATGTCTGTGCCAAGAGTAATTAATGTCTTGCTGCTTCTCTTCCTTTCTCGCTTTTCCCCACTTGTTAGAGGCCCTGTCATATGGTCCTTAACCCAAGATGCCTGCCCTATCTCCACAGCTGGAGATGTCAGGGGACATTTAAGGGAACATGTAAGTGACCGTCTTTGATGAGGCATTTCTTCATTGCAGTCCCTCCGTAGTGTGTCTCTTCCCTTGACTTAGGCCTTCTCAGCACCATGCTGGGGTGGGGGCCATAGATTCCCTGTGCCCTCTTCTCTGTTTTGAGGGTAGCATGGTGTCTTTTGTGTTTTCCTGATCTTTGGAGAACCCGGTGCTGTTGCACAATTAGTAGCCAAGGGCCACACACCATATACCAATGGACCAGCCTTTTATAACAGAAATGAGCAAACAAGGCTGACAAGGAGAAAAATTTGTCTTGCAAATGGGGCTTCTTGGTCTGTCTCTTCTTTTATGCATTTTGGTTAGAGATTCAGTTTTTACTGAGTGAAAGAAAACACAAAGGTGATGCTCACCGGCAACCTATAGTCTGCCACGGTGCTGGGGATGATAGGGAGTGGTGGGGACTGGGGCAGATGGGGAGACAGCCCCCTCCAAATCGGACCCACTCTTCCGTCCCAGCTACTTCTGCCAGGTAGAAATTTAGGCCTGACATAGATGGATAATATGATTTTTCAAGAAAAGCTGAAAGTTGAGATTTTTGTAGAAAATCTTGGGATTCTTGGACACTGGTAACTGCTTAAATGTTTTTCAATATTTTCTCTAGCCAAAACAGACTAAAAATATTAACAAGCTGACAAAAACAAGTCTGCAGATGGTGGATTGTACAGTTGTAGTCCCAAATGCCTGATTAAGAGACCAGGGCAGTAAGTCTCCTTAACTCATCACGCCCAGCACCTTCCGAGTGCAGTGGCCCCATCAGAATCCCTAGGGTGACTTAGGAAACTGCAGAGATTTCAGGGCCTGGGGGATCATAGCTATAGATCTGTAGACTCAGGATCCCTGGGTTGGGCCCTGGGTGCCTACAGTTTTTCAAAGTACTGTAGGTGCTGCTCTTGGGCAGCCAAGTTCATTCCAGGGAAAGATTTCCAAACTTGTCTCATGGTCAGAGATCCCCCAGGCTACTGATAGAAGAACAGCTTCCTAGTCCTGCTTTCTGGCAATGCTGAGTCAGTGAGCCAGGCAGGGATGGGGCCTGAGACGTTTTTAAAGACATTCCTGTCCAGGAAGTCTGGAAAATCTTTGCACTCGCCTCCCTGAAGCTCAGTGATGGAAAGACTTGCTCAGAGCCCCAGTCCACCCCACCCGCCAGGGACTCCCAGAGAAGGCTCTTTGGGGCCTGCCCACCAGGGCAGCTGTGAACAGTGTAAGGCCTACAGCAGCAGACGTACAGCTGGCATATGTAGGGAGCTCTGTGTACTCCTGACACACAGGAGACATGGAGAGGGCAAATTTGGCTCTGCAGTGTGGCTAGGGGAAGCCTCCAGCTTAGGCCCAGCCTCCCAGCTTTGGCAAGCAGCAGCAGAGTCCTGGTGGGACATCTGGAGGGTGCCAGGCATTGTTGTCCCTGTTGTTACTAGTCAGGATCCAGGAGCTGGACATAAACCTGGTAGGTCTGGGAAGGACCTGGGGCTGAGAGAAACCTGATTGGTGAGTTTCCTGACTGCTTCTCAGAGCCTGGGGGCTGCAAAGGGAAACAGAGAATAAGAGCATGCACCCTGGGTACGCCACACCTCTCCAAAGCAACATTGCTCTAGTGTACGTAGGTGTCCATATGAGATTCTTTTTGAGATTAAGTACAATGGTCAAAGAAGTTTGAAAAACTTGATCTAACCCAATTTCTTCCCATTAATGATGGGGAAACCAAGGCCCCACCTCTGATAGACTGCTGAGAAAATAGAGGAGTATTACTGAAGAGACAAAAGCCATTCCGGAAATATAGACTCAAGTCTCAGCTCTGCCACGCTCACTGTGCCTTCAGACCTGACTGTCCACTTCTGTCAGCCTTCCTTCCTTTGCTTTCTCACCTGGGAGGCAGTCTAGGTTACAATGGTGGCAAACCTATGACACATGTGCCACAGTGGGCTGTTTGTATCATTGGAAGCTCTAAAAGGTTCGCCGTCACAGATCTAGATCTTTCTGTCAGTATCTGAACCTGGTGTCTGTAACCTAAGGACTACAAATTTCAAGGATCCATAAATTTGCTTTCAAAAACTACATCTCTAATTTTTCTAATCTCCAAGTGAAATTTATTATTTCCTTCAATTATGAATATTACCAACAAATCTCAATACATTAGCAGCATCTGTGATTTTGCTACCAGAAGGGAAAAAAACAACATTTTTCTTCTGTCATTAGAGTTGCAGGTAACTCAAGATAAGGTACACACTCATCAATACTTCAAAGTTACCATAGTTCCCAAGTTTCCCATTAGGTCTTATTTAGCAAATACTAAAGGACCATGTAATTTCAGGCTCTGTTTTTTTTCTTTTTTCTTTTTCTTTTTTTTTCCTCTACTGGGAAAGGAACCCTAGAGCTGCTCCACCACTGAGCTACATCCCCAGCCCTTTATATTTAAATTTGAGACAGTCCAGGTAAGTTGCTTAGGCTGGCCTCAAACCTGGAATACCCCGGCCACAGCATCCAGAATAAGCTGAGGTTACAGGCCATGATCCCCTGCAGCTAGCTAGCTCTTGCATCTTGAAGAAACCAGGGCAGCTCCTTTGAAGTAGAGGGTTCAGAAGTCCTTCTGGGTGTCCTCTATCTCCCGAACCCTGGCGGCTCAGAGATACTTGCACCAACCTCGGGCAGGTGACAGCATGTTTTATAGTAACAACTGTAGCCATCACTTTGACCTCCAGGCTCAACCAAACAGCAGCCCAGGCACTGTGTGGAGAAACAGTTCATCCACTCCTCACAGCCCCAGGAGTAAGTTCCATTATTATCCCCATTCTGCAGATTCACTCAACGAATATTTCCACTTACAGCACTTAAAATCTTTACTTTTCTAGAATTTACACTGAGAGTAGGGGGAGAAAACAAATAGAAAACATAATGAAAATGTGTGTTGGAGTGCTGGCGGGTAGGGGTGGTATCAGCATTTTGTCTCACTGAGGCGGAGTGGAGCCCGGGCAAGCAGGTGAAGTTAGCCTGTGGAAAACCAGGAAGAGTGCTCGGGTGGGAACAGGGATGCAAATCCCTAAAGCAGGAGCCCGTGTGGCCTGGCCAGGAACCTCAAGGAGGCCATGGCTGAGCGCAGGGATGCAGGGAAGCATAGCTGGAGGTGAGGCTGAAGCCGTTCCCTCCTTGGGCCTCTTGCGCCACCACCAGAACTGTGTCTGTCGCTCTGAGAGGGAAGCAGCTGCAAGTTCTGAACAGAGGAGGACCTTGGACATCAGATCAAGATCCTTCTGAAGGAACCCTGGCTGCAGTACTGGAAGCTGCATTGTGAAAAAGTCCTAGGATGGATGAGAAGACGAAGTCACTGGAGATGAAATGGCAGAGTTAGTGGACACGAGGCAGCACCTGGCCCCAGGCATCCTGGCCCAGGGCCCTCTCGCAGGGTCTCACAGTCATGGTTCTCTCTTCTCTCATCAGGGCCCACACCTGACAGCCTGGAGTCATTGGATGTCGTGCACCCCGTGCGTGTGGATGCAACTGGAACCTTCCTGTCCTTCGAGCTCTGGCCACGCATGGTGAAGAAGCGGGCAGCTCCAGATGCAGATTCAGATTCAGGGCCTGCACCCCATGCCACACCCACCTTCTTCCAGCTTCGCTATCGCGGACTCGAGCTGCACTTCAACCTCTCAGCCAATGCCCAGCTGCTGGCACCAGGCTTTGTGCTCGAGACGCGGCGAACGGGTAACCTGGGCCACACGCATATCCAGCCCCACATGCCTGCCTGCCACCTGCTGGGCCATGTGCAGGACCCACAGCTTGAGGGCGGCCGAGCAGCCATCAGCGCCTGCGATGGATTGGTGAGTCGGGGACCCTGCCTGGCCTCGTGGTTTGGTCACGCACAGTGCCTTCCTCTGCTGGCCTTGTGATAGCACAAGGCCTGTTGTTCACTAGGACAGCAGGTTCTAAAGTTTTACCTGAGCCAGAATCACCCTTGGGTTTGTTTTTTGGTTTTTGTTTACCAGTACCAGGGATCGAACTCAGGACCTTGCACTTTCGAGGCAGGCACGTTGCCACTGAGCTAAATCCCCAGCCCCACCCTTGGGTTTTGACAAGCAGGTGTGGGAGGGGAGCTAGCACTTGCCCTTCTGAGAATGTCCTGGGCAACACTGATGCTGCAGGACCCACCTGGAACATCACCATGGAGCCGATCAGTCGACCCTCTTGGTTTGGTGTCGGCTGGGCCTGCTCCTCCATAGACCCCCTTGGTCTCCCTGGACAGGCCCGCGTCTTAGTCCCTTTACTCGTCACTGAGACACAATCCCCAACACTCACAACTTAAAGGTGAGATTTATTTTGGCTCCTTTCAGTCTGTGGTCTGCAGGCTCCAAAGAAGAACGATAGCAGAGGGGTCTGGTAGACAAAATGCTGCTCACCTCATGGCAGACTGAGGCCAAAGGCAAAGACAGCAGAGGGCATAGCCGGGGCAGAAAATAGACCCTCTCAGGCCAGGCCCCACCTCCTAAGAGCAAGTCAGCCATAAGTCCCATCATCCAGTCACCTTCAACAAGCCCATCTCCGAGCACACGAGGCTCTTGGGGGACATCTAGATATGAGTCATGACCCTTCCCCTTGCTCTTTAGCCAATCTGCAAGGGTCTTCAGGCCCCTCAGCCCCTCTGCCCAGACCAGAGCTCTGGGGAAAGTAGGCCTCAGTTTCCGGGCCTTGTACCCTAATTGCCTCCCCTGCTGCAGCTGTCAGAACCACTGGTGCTAAGGGTGGCACAGGGCCCCGCTCTGCTCCTGCTTTGTGCCCAGTGCTGCCCTCCAGCTCTGAGGATGGGGTGTGGGAGCAGGGAAGATGGGCATATGTTCTTGGCCATCCACTGTTCCCATAGGGCCCTCACATAGATGTCTCACGAAAAGGATGAGCTGTGGTGGCAGAGGTCCTAAGGACAGGGCAGAACCCAGCACAGGCTGCAGAGAGCCCAGGCCTTGGAGGCCCCATACCCTGCCTCCTCATCCATGGAATCCTTGCCTGCTCAGTATCACCTTGTGGACCCTGGGCAGCATCTGCGCATACCATGCATGGTTCCCATTTTACAGATGAGGAAATGGCTCAGAGAAGACTTTTCCTTATATCTCTGGTCATCCAGGGCTAGAGACTGCATGCAAGCTGGGTCTCTGGTGTCCAGAGTGGATGCACTGTCCTACCCTCCAAGCTCCTTGGGCCTTTGTAACCCAAGCAAGGTAGATTTGGTGCCAGAGAGAAGGGATCCAAGGGATCCACCTTCATCCCTGCTGAGGTTCTGAACATCCCAGGGAGGTGGGCTGCCTTAGGATGCTTCCCATTCCCTCCCTTTTCTCAGAGGATGTACCAAGGCACCTCTGCCTGTTTCCCATCTCTAGGCAGCCCTGGGCCCAGGGAGTGGGCTATCCTTGTGGCCGTGGACATCCCAGTGGCTTGGATGTGGACAGGGCTGCTTGTGGAGTGACCACCGAATCAGGGAGGCCAAGGGCAGATCAAAAGGTCTGGCCAGCTGGGAGAGGCACAGTGGCTGGAGAAGCAAAGTAGCCTGAAGGCATGGGCATGGGCTGCTGGGCTGGAGCCCACTTACAGGACTCTGCAAGGAGCACTGTCATCAGATTTAGGTGCAGACCATTTCTCCCTCCTCGTGGGGTGTGCCTGGGGCACAGCATCCTAAGAGAGGGGCTCTAAACTCCACTTCAAAGGCCCTGGCTGTGCAGAGGGCAGGAAGGACATTCCAGCAGAGAACAGAGTGTAGACAGAGGTCCAGAGGGAGAGAAGTGCTATGCCTATCTGTGGCAGGCACAGGGTGGGCTCAGTGGGGTGGGATGGGTCTCGGGTGGTAGAAAGGGCAGCCAGGCACCAGCCCTCCCTGTGTGACCCTGTTGCTTCCTCCCCAGAAAGGAGTTTTCTGGCTGTCTGGTGAGGACTACTTCATTGAGCCCCTGGATGGGGCTCCAAACCAGCCTGGCCATGCACGGCCCCACGTGGTGTATAAACACCAGACCACTGAGAGGTGGGCAGAGCAAGGAGACATCCAGGCTTCACGTACCTGTGGGGTACAAGGTATGCTCATCCTCTGGCTTGTGGCACTGGAGGGTCTGGGGACTTGGAAGGCCTTTCTGGAAGCCTCTCAAAATATCCTTGTATTTCCCTTGGACACAAGTGACACAGAAGGACAGGCAGACATGTTGCCATAGTCTGGGTCTTTAGATGCCTCTGGATCTGGCCTTACCTGCTCTCCCCACCTCACTCCACGTCTCTCTCCTTTCCCCCTCCACATGGCTGTGGCATCACTGGCTCTGCCAGCCACTATTCCTCACATGTCCTAGCCAGCTCCAGCAGGGCCCTTGGGTAGACACTCCCTCCCCTCCTTGTTCTGGGTTCAGAACAACTGGGGACCTAGAGCACAGTACCCAGGGTCCCCTCTACAGAATGGCCGTAGTGCTAGCCAGTCCAAGAAAAAGAGCCAACCACTGAGGGCTGCTGAAGTTTGAAGACTGCTTGGCTAACACTAACCCCAAGCTGCCCACAACTCAGGTCTCTGTTTGCTGGAAAAGTTGTCCACACAAACATTCCTTCTCTGCATCAATTTCCCCAGCTTTGTGGGTGTGATTCCTCAGGGCAGCGGATCCTCAGTGGGGTCAGCCAGGTTGAGACTTGGTCCTCCGGGGTAGAGGTTAGACCAGGAGTCTCTGCATGTGGTGTCAGGGAAAGAAAGCCAAGGAGATGGGCCAGCCTCTTATGGACAAGGTCACCCTGGAAGTACATCAGCTAATCATATTTCTAGGAGTAATCCTGGAAATTGGGATCAGAGAAGGGAAGTAACCAGGCCAAGGACACACAGCACAGTCTGGGGCAGCCCCAGAAAGGGAATTGGGCCTCTCCCTTCTGATTCAATTCTGTTCACACTGTGCCAGAGACAGCTCATTTAGGAAAGGCCCTGGGGACATGGGCCCTGGGCCATCTAACCCCACCCCATTGGGTCCTTAGTGTCCCCAGAGCTGGAGCGTCAACAAGAGGACTGGGAGCAGCCACAGCCGGGGAAGCAACAGCGGCAGAAGCGTTTGTACCATGGCTCAGTCAGCAAGGAGAAGTGGATAGAAACCTTGGTGGTGGCTGATACTAAAATGGTGGAATACCATGGGCAGCTGCAGGTGGAGAACTATGTGCTGACCATCATGAATATGGTGAGGCCATCACGGTGATAGTGATGCTATTTGGTGGGGGAGGCAAGGTATTGGCAGTAGGTGTCATTCAAGGTGGGTGTGGGGCAGAGTAGCTGGCAGGCTGCACCCCAGACCTGGGTCTAGGCCTCAAACAGGAAGGAGGGAGTTCCAGGTTCCCAAGTCCATGGGGGGACACGACCTGGCAGGGGCACCAGGAGAGAGCAGCAGCACAGGGCACTACCACAGGGCTCCTCAGACATCATCCAGCTGCATGACACATGCCCCTCCCCTGCTTTGGCCACGACAGTGCCAGGTAGGATGCTGCTTCAGGACACTGTGGGTGCCATTCCACTCACTGGCCCAGCTGGCACTTGGGAGGGGAAAGGGACACCAAGAAGGCCACTGTCCTGTGCTGCCTGGGAGCTCACAGACCATGTGGTTCATTCATCCTGCCCTGAAGTAAACCCTCTCCTGTGTCCAGACCTGGGCTTGGTGCTGGTAACACAGATGTGCCCTGCCTAGACTTGAACGTGCATTAGAGGGAGAGGGATCTACACAATTCTTGGTCAATCATCTGGGAACCTTGAGCAAGTAACTCATCTGTGAATGAGGAAGGAGGGTAGGACCTCATGGGGCTGAAAATCTGCTCTTGGTCTGACATGACACTTGAGTCAACAGGGCCCCAAGAAGTGAGTGGCATGCAGGACACCCAGCAAAGCACTGGAGAGCTGCATGGGCACCAAGTCTGCTATGGTTCCCTGGTGAGGGGCACTGTGGATCCCAGAGCTGGATGTCGGGCCAGCAGTGCCCTCCCCAAGGGGCAGATGGGAGCCTTTGAATAGCCAGGGTACTCCTGAAGCCCCTGGAAAAAGATCTCAGCCCTAGCACTCTCAGCAGCCCCATACAGGCCACTGCATAGCCCTGTTTCTCTCCAGCTATGAGCTCCCACAATCCAACCATCTTCTGAAAGCCCTACCTATAAGCACATGAGGATCTTGGAGGACATTTTCATATAAACCATAACATTCCACCCCTATCCCCTGAAAGACTCAGGCACATCCCTTTTTGTAAAATGCATTCAGTTCATCTCTAAGAATTGCCAAAGCTCTAACAGTCTCAATATTGCTGAAAAGTCCAAAGTCCCTTCTGAGGCTTAAGGCAAACTCTTTGCTATGAGCCCCTGTAAAAATCAAAAAAAGTTATGAAACACCACTGCCATACAATGGCACAGGGTAAACATTCCCCTTCCAAAAGGGAAGAATGGAGATAAAAAGCAATGGGACCAAAGCAACACTGAAACACAACAGGGCAAACATTAAGTCCTGTAACTCTGTGCCCAGCACCCAGGGCAATCTGTGGTGTGATGTGAACTCCAGATGAGTTGGGCAACCCCACCTCTAAGGCATTGCCAGTGATTGTAGCCCTCATGGCTTTTCTCTTGGGGTGGCTCTGCTGATTGCTTGTGGCTTTCCTCAGACATTCCCTGTTCCTGGCTTCTCCATCTTCCTGGAGTCTCCACTGTGCTTTTGGCTTCGCTGTCATAGCTTCATGTACAGCCCTCTCGGGCACACAGCCTGGCCTCCCAGGCCTTCTGAAATCTGGTGGGAAGCCTCCATGAGTGCACAGCTCATATTATTCATGCCTATAAAACCAGCACCACATGGACGATGCCAAGGTCTGCAGCTGCCAGGTCTAACAGTAGCCAGGCCCTTTTGCCTCATGGCTGCAGGGGCCTCCAAGTGCCTGGATGTTTGAGCACCATGAACAGAATCCCAGGAAGCCAGCCAGTTTCCTAGGTGTCTTTTCTCTAACAGGGTACTCTGGGGCTCTCGTCTCAAAGCAAAGTCTCACTTTTGCAATTTTGAGCCTGAGAAGGTTGGGGTCTTGCTGATTCCTTACATGCCATTAATCCATTTTTCCTATCATCCTGATCCAAAATACTTGGCTTCTTTTTAATGGTGATCTTTTCATCCAGGCTCTCCTGTGCTCCATATTCACAGACCTCAACTTTATAGGACCTTCCTTTTCAATGGGAACTTCTCAAATCACTCAGCTGTGCTGTTTGCTCATGATTTTCAGTGTAGAGCAGGCCAAAAGCCCTCAGCAGTACCCCTGCCATAGCCTAAATGTTGGGCTGCCTTGAAACTTCCTCTGCCAGATTAATTAATCTTCTTCTCTTAATCTCTGTCTCCTGCAAAGCCTCAGGTCATGAGCAAAATGTAGATAAATTTTCTACCAGAGCATAACATACATGGTCTGGAGTCCACATGCCAGTGGAGTCTTTGTTCCCAACTGAAACCTTCTGAGCCTGTTCTTTACTGTCTACCTTCTTTTTTTTTTTTAGTACTGGGGATCAAACTCAGGACTTCCCACTTGCCCAACAGGTGCTGTGCCACTGAGCTACATCCACGACCCTGCTGTCTACCTTTTTTTTTTGGTACCGGGAATCAAACTCAGAATCTTGCACTTGCAAGGCAGGAGTGGCGCCACTGAGCTAAATCCCCAGCCCATACTGTCTACCTTATCAACATTCTGGTCTTCTGAGCTCTGCCCAGAATCTCCAGACCTTTCCAAACTCCTCCTGTGAACCATTTCCAAAGGCTTCTGAACCACCTGGTCAGGTAGTGTCACAGCAACAACCTCATTTCTGTGGTATCAAATTCTATCTTAGTCACTTTCTTCATTGCTGGGACAAAATACCCAACATCCACAATTTAAAAAGCAGAGGGATTTTTTTGGCTCATGTTTCAGTCTGTGGTGAGCTGGCTGCAAGGCAGGACAGCATGGCAGAGGAGAAGCTGCTCATATCATGGTGGACAGAAAGTGGAGAGAGAAGTTGGGAACTAGGACAAGAGATAAACACTTCCAGACCATGCCCCAGGGACCTGCCTCTTCTGCCCAGACCTACCTCCTAATACCAAGTCATCTATAAGCCCTCATAATCCAATCACTTTACAAAAGCCCACCACTGAGTACATGAGACTCTTGGGGGACATCTAGATATAAACCATAACAAGCCACATCTCTTGGACAGGTGGCTGGCCTGTTTCATGACCCCAGCATTGGGAACCCCATCCACATCACCATTGTGCGCCTCATCCTGCTGGAAGATGAAGAGGTGAGAGGCTATATGGCCCCATTCTGCCTCCTGGCGGTGGGCACTGGCTACTGAGCCCTCCTGCCTATACCCTGAGTTGCCCTGGATGGAAACGCACAGCAAAGGCCCCTGGGCCTGGACAGTTTCCTCCATTACCCTTTAGTCCCTAACTCTCCCTCTGTCAGGTCTCTGGTGCCAGGGTCCCAAGAGTACCTGCAGGAAGGATGGAGGCTGGAGGCTGACTGCTTGTCCTCCCACTCCCCCCTGGCCTCCTGCTTCTTGCCTTTGTATGGTGAGAATTGGGCCTGTCCTGTGGGAGTCCAGGGCAGGCATGAGTGGTCACTGTCTCTGCCACAGAAGGACTTAAAGATCACACACCATGCAGATAACACCCTGAGAAGCTTCTGCAAATGGCAAAGAAACATCAACATGAAGGGGGACGCCCACCCCCAGCACCATGACACAGCCATCTTGCTCACCAGGTATACCTGCCATGGGAATGTGAGGGCAGAAAAGCTGCCCCCTGAGGGAGGAACTGAGGGTAGAGGGGCAGTGTGTCTGATCAGTTTGCACAGCTTTGGCCTGAAGCTGGATTCTATCAGCACTGGGGAGTCTTTCTATTTCACAGTAATTGTGGATTTGCATTAGGTTGTCAGAAACAATGCAGAGAGGCCCTGTCTCTCCTCCATGCCATTTGCCCACTGGTAACATGCTGCATGGCTGAAGTGCAGTATCCCAAGCAGGAGGTAGACATGGATATAGTCCACTTAGAGAGATCTTATCAGGCCTCCGTGTGTGTTTGCATGTGTGTGTGTGTGTGTGTGTGTGTGTGTGTGTGTATGCATTTGTGTTCAGGGCTGTGCACTTTATCACTGTGTAGGTTCAAGTGTCCACCCTCAGTCCAGATACAGAGCAGTTGCAACAGAAGGCTATCTTGTGTCACTTGTTTATGTCACAGCTGCCCGCCCATCCCCCACCTCTGGCATCTATTCATCTTACCAGAGGCCATGTGTTTAAGCTCCATGTGGACTTATTTTCCCTCTGCTGAATGCCGTGGCTTCTATCAGCACCTTAACTGAGACAGAAGCAAACCTGTTCTGGGCACGCGTCTGTACCCTAGGCCCACATGGTTGTTTGGTGGGTTGTGTGTGACTGAGGGCACCTGCTTCCCAGTGGTCACCTTGTTGGCCTGATGTCACAGAATGGCAAGGGGCGTCCTCCTCAAGTCCTCTCTTGGGTGAGCATGGGCCCTGCCTGGCCTCCTCTGAAGGCTGCATCTCTCCTCCTGTGCAGGAAGGACTTGTGTTTAGCCATGAACCAGCCCTGCGAGACCCTGGGCCTGTCCCACGTGGGGGGCATGTGTCATCTGAACCACAGCTGCAGTGTCAGCGAGGACACTGGCCTGCCGCTTGCCTTCACCGTGGCCCATGAACTCGGACACAGGTACCACACCTCTCCTCCCTGCCACCCCAGACCCCAGCTTCAGCTTCCTGACCCAGGGCACCAGCCAGCCAGATCCATAGGTCAGGAAATCCTGATGAAACTTTCTTGGGTGGGAGACCCAACTGCACCAGGCCACATATAGCTCCTGCACTGTCCTCATCCACCCCTCGGCCAGGCTGCTTCCCTGTTGAGCAGGAGGGAGGCATGCAGGGCATATCTGGGGCTGAGCTGGTGCGGACTTATTGGAAGGGGTTTGAGATGAGCCCAGAGCCCTTAGCTGTCCCTATTCCTTCTGCTCTGTGACCTGGACAAGTGCCAAGCTCCAGCACTCTGTGTGCTCCCTATAGATTGAGGGGTGGATGCAATGAGTCCAAGATGCCCCATCTGACACCTGGGCCTAGGGCTCATCTAGAGCATGGCTCATGCCCTCTGCCATCTGTGCCCAGGCTACTTAGCTGCTGAATATAGCAGCACCTTAGATGTCCAGCAGGCTGGTCAGAGCAGGACAAGGCGTGGAGTCACCCACTCAGATGTTCTGGTGACAGCCACACCTAGGGCTGTGAAGCCATTGGTAGAAGAGCTCTCTGCCCCATTCTGCCACTTCCTAGCTGTTAATGGGCTCAGTTCTTAGCCCTCTGCCAGCAGTGTCAAGGACTGGGGAGATGGCACTTCTGAAAGATCCTCAAGAAATATTTTCCCACGTCCTTCCCGAGAGTGATCTCTGGAAACTTTTCTGGAAGGTGGTAGCTTGGATCTCTTGACTCAAGGACACACCATGGGACAAGAGATAGAGGGCAGGAGGCCATCTGCCTGCTGGCTCTTGGTGTGGGTGAGGTGCATGGCCATAACAGATTCCCAGCCATGCCACCTACTTTGTTAGCTACTTTGGGGGCACAGACAGCTGCTCTGGGTCCCTGGCCCTTGGGTCAAGCTCAGGCTAATGCACCTGACAGAAGAGCTCAGGGGACACCAGTTATCATACCCACATTGGGCACTAAGGAAATGGCTCAGAGAGGGCATGTGGCCATCATAAGGCCACAGAGCCATTCAGTGGCAGAGGCAGCCTAGGGGACCCTTGGGGGAAGGGCAGCCCATGGCCTCCCCTGGCTCACCCGCCCCTGGGGCCTGTGCTCTCACACAGTTTTGGCATGCATCATGATGGAAGCGGCAATGACTGTGAGCCTGTTGGGAAACCGCATTTCATCATGTCTCCACAGCTCCTGTACGACTCCGCCCAGCTCACCTGGTCCCGCTGCAGCAGCGAATACATCACCAGGTTCCTCGAGTAAGTCTCTCCCAGCCTGGGTGCTCTGTCCTGACCTCCCAGTCACAGTGCAGGGAGGGAGGCAGGTGGTGGCAGCACAGTGCCAGTGAGGAGGGACACACAGCCCAGATAGGAGCAAGCCCAGGGCCCCTAGGTCCCCCTGGAGGGGACTCCTGTGCAGGAGATCATGGATACAGGTGAGAAAGAAGGATGCTCCCAGCAGAGGACACAAGCAAGTCCAACTGTCTGGCCAGGAACTCCTTTCCCACCTCCTCTCTTGGGTTAGCAGGCAGCCTGGCCTCCTCTGAGGCTGCCTCTCTCTGCCTGTGCAAGAAGGACTTGTGTGTAGCCAGGCATATGTGATGTTCTCAGAGAAGTGCAAAGTCATAAGAAGGGCTCTGGGCAAAGGCTGCAGAGGGTGTGAAGATTGAAGGCCACACGTCCCATTAAGAAGCAGGGGAACTGAAATAGCTTTTTCCTTTCTTTTATTGTCTCTTAATTTGCTAAGATATTTCCTAATATTTTACATAAGAAAAAATTTAATTCCCATCTTCACGTGCACAGTTCCCATTTTGCAATGCTTGGGATAGAACCCAGGGTTCTGCACATACTAGACAAGAGCTCTGCCACTGGGCTGCTCCCCCAGCCCCAAATGCTAGTTTTAAATGCTCAAGTATGCATAAGAATATGCACAATTCATCTTTCAGCACACACATTTACTGGCCAGTGGAGATGCTGCTCAAACTCACTCAGTTATTTCCAGAGTTATTTTTTTCCTTAATATGTGCACTCTGCCTTCAGTGTACTGATGAGTAAAGAGAGACCGCAAGCAGGAGCTCTGCAGTAATCTTTCTTTCCTTTCTCCTATGTCACCCTTGTTAGTGAAGTGACTGACTCCAACCAGCAAGGAACCCAAGTGAGAATGGGTGACAAGGATCCTGTCGTTTCTGTTGTTTAGGGTCATTGCCTTCTTTCTGCTTTCGAAGCATGACTGGATATAGCATAAGGCCTCTGCTCTGTCCATGTTCCTTTCTCTGTCACTGTCAACGTGATGAATGTATCTTTACACACTTGGTTGCTGTCTTACTGACTGACCTACATGTTGTGATCTGCCAGAACTCTGTGCTCAGGGGGGCAAAGATGTGGCAAGGACAGTGGGCAGATATGGGTGTGTCTCCTCTGCTTGTGCCCAATCTTCCATGTCCCACGGGACCTTACTTAACAAAGCTTGAGTTCAGAGACCCTGAGAATTCAAGATAGTGACAGCAGAGCTTTTGGTCACCTGGTTGTCCTTTAGAAATAGCTTGCCAATTAAAAATATTACAGGTCCTTCTTGCCTTAAAGAAAGAATTGGATGTGACAAGCTAAACGATGTCAAAAGTTTATTTGAAAAGTGAGAGATGAATGAGGTAAGGAAAGAACTAGCTCTGTAAAGCAAACTTGGGCTGAACAAAGAGAGGAAAGGATAAAAGCAAAAATCAAAGTACACTCTACATCTAGGAAACAGACTAGACGCAGAGTGGGCTACCCTGAAGAATCACAGTAGTGGGCTCCTCATGCATCCCATCTCTTTTATGCCATCCACATCTCATAAGAGCCCATAAGAAGTTCGACATACAAGGTCCTGAGAATTATTTGGCACTGACCTGGGATCTTGTAGTTGACAGGTCCTACTTATTTCCCCAACCAGCTTTGCCATGCCCTATCTCCTGTATCATTTCCCTCTAAAAGACAAAAATTCTATAAATCTTGATAAGGTGTTGAAGGAGCAGTGGTCTCTGTCTTCTATATCTTCCTCAAGCTGGAAGGGGCTGTAGACCCTACCTATTAGGGATTATGTACTCTCCAACTACCTTGGGGTACTATGGCTATGTTGAAGAAAAAAGAACCTGTCAGAAAATACTGAGAAAAAAGTTAGTGACCCTCAAGCTGACTGTGTGAAGGGAGAAAAAAAAACTATTAGCTCAAATGTGAAGAGCAGGTCAGATTTCCATGCTTCCTGTAGAGAAGAATGTATATTAGGTATGTCAGATAAAGTATCAAGAGTCTGAGAGCCATGGCCTTAGCAATATCTTGTTTGTTTATCTGTAGCAGCACTGGAGTCTTGCCTTTTGAAGAGAAATCTCAAGTCTTCCAAAGGTTCATAGAAGTAACTTTTTCCTTTTAGATGATCTTGTTCTTTAGACAGTTCAGGTGGGACTAGTTTTAATCTAGAAAGATGAATCCAATTATCTATCTCTGCTACCTTTAACTGCAGTGGGTGTTGCAAGGATCACTGAAAAGAGGCCTTTTCATTTTGGCTTTAACTGGTCTGCTGGTGTTCCCTCTCTCTAAATTTTCACAAGCACTTGGTCTCCAGGGTAGACACTAGGTGGTCCCCCTGGGCCAGGAGCTGGCAGGACTTTGTTCCCATACATTTGGATAGCTCGTTATACTTGGCCCAAATTGACGAGATACAGTTAGAGTCTTGTAGTCTCTGAGTCTACTGTCATATCAGAGGATAGAAATGGGCTTTTGTATAACATCTCAAATGGGCTCAAACTTAGTCCAGTTTTAGGCATGTTATAAACTCTCATGAGTGCTATTGGTAGTAATTGGACCCAGGACTCAGATGTCTCCTGGCAAAGTTTTGCCAGGACTCACTTTAGGGTCTGGTTAGCTCTCCCTACCTTCTTGGAATGAAGGTAGTTCTTATTCCTAAAGCCTTTGCCACTCCCTGAGTTATTTCAGAGGTAAAAGAAGGTCCATCGTCATTCTGGAGAGACTGGAGTAGTTCAAATCTGGGGATGATTTCTTTAAGAAGAACCTTGATTATCTCAGTAGCCTTTTCTGAACAGGGAGGAAAGGCTTTAATCCAGCCTGTGAATGTATCAATTAGGACCAACATCTATTTAAATCCTCTACATGGTGGCATATGGATAAAGTCTAATTGCCAGTCCTCTCTAAGGTATATTCCTCTCCTCTGTACAGGTTCTAATAAAGGAGGCAGTTTGGGATTGCCCAGGTTGTTGTAGGCACAAAGTGGACAAGCTCTGCAGACCTGTTGGGTGGTTGTCATGTAGCATCTCTTTCCACATGGAAGGAATCATGAAATGTTTTTATAGCTTTCCACTGTATCCCTTGGGGAAGGAACAGTTTGTTTCTAAATACCTCTAGAGTCCCTTTTTTTTAATTCCTCCTTGTCCTGAGGCCCATTTAATCTTCCTGGGGAATATAAACTGGTTTTAATGGTTCCTCAGGAATTTGCCTATGAGCCTTTTGATTTCCCAAGGAGATTTTAAACATGTCTCTCTGATGTCCTTTACAGTGCATGACTACAACCTGTCTGGAAAGATGGACTGCCTCTAAAAGTTGCAGAATTTCCTGTCTGTGTTTTATAGATGATTGTTTATTTGTCAGTAAGCCTCTTTCCAGATTGTGACATGGGCATGTAGCACCAGAAAGGCATATCTGGAGTCTGTATAGATGTTTAACCTTCTGCCTTTTCCTGACATCAATGCTCAAGTAAGACCTACCATCTCTGCCTTTTGAGCAAAGGTTCCTAGGGAAAGAGGCTGAGCTTCAGTGACCTGTTGTGAGCTGACAGCTGCATAACCTGCCTTACAATGTCCTTCTTGGACAAAGCTGCTTCCATCAGAACCATGCCTCCTCACAATCTTGGAGGGGCATGTCACTGATGTCCTGCCTGCTTGCATAGGTCTGGGAGATTACTTGTTCATGTTGTGTCCAGTGGTGGGTCTCTGAGTGACCCTCTGCCTCTCTTCGGGTCCCTTCCCTCATTCCAGCAAAGAATGGAGAAATGAGGCTCTTAGCAGAAAATGAGGGAGTATAGTGCAGAACAAAAGTTTATTTAAAGTGTGGCAAACCCAAAGAAAGCAGAAGGAGAGCTATCTTAGCAGCAGAGTAGTGCTACAAGATAGGGGGCATCCCACTTGGGATGGCTGGCCTGGTGAGTATGAGATATGTCCACACTTACAGGGGCAAATTGTTTTGTTAATTAGTGTGGGCTGAGCCAATCAGGGTTTTAACCTTTGTTTATGGGAAGGAGGACTAGGTCAGCATACTGTTAATGTGAGTAACACTTTCCTAAAGGATACAGTAGGGTACATTTTTTTCAAACACATGATTCACAATAAGCATGTGATAATCTTATAATTATCTGCCACAGATAAGCATGTGATGATCTTACAGTTGTCATAAACATATGATGATTTTAGAATGTTAGTCATCCATATTTTGCCTTGGGTTTTTTATGTCCCTTTAATCTGTCCCTACATTCCCCCTCTGACTTGATCATCCTACTTTCGTAGGATGAGCGACAAGGCAATGATTGTTCTGCCTGCTTCTTGCTGGTAAGGGGTGATGTGAAAGACAGGTGATATTGGTTGAGGAGGGATGATCTGGGTGGCTGTGGTGGAAGGAGGCTGGTAGCTTCATGAGGTTCCATCTGTAGGACCATCTGCATGTTGATAGCACTGATGCTATATAGACACAAGTGTGAAACTGCAGGCTGTTAGCCCGGTTGTTTGCTGTGACACAAGGGTCATGTCTCCTCTACTTCTTAAAGGGCCTGGTCCTGTATCTAATCCTGACTAGGGGTCTCACCTGTCCCTACATTCCTCCCTCTGGAAACGACCATCCAACTGCTGTTGGGCTCAGGGGTGACAACCACTCTAGCTACTTATGGCTGAAAGGGGGGATCTGCTGAAGCAGTGGATGATGTCCATTGGGAAGTTGATTGTATGGACCATGGTAGAGGGCAGGAGATGGCTGGCTCCACCTGGAGGACCATCTGCATGATCACTTGGAGTTTGGTATCCCCTGGGTGAGAACAAACAAGCCCTATCAAGGGATTAAAGCACAGATGATGAAAGCATGAGCACTAGTATGGAAAGGACAATTGTAACCAGCTGGCTCTCAGATCTATCTCCCAGTGTGGCTGGAAACTGCCTGCAGGGGTTAGTGACATAAACCCCCTATTTATGTCTAGTCTATATTAATATAACTTTTATACATTTGGTTATACTTTTTTTTTGAGTGTTTAAGACCAAGTTAAAATGACACCAGTATTGGTCAAAATATCAAGGTCAGTTAAGGCTCTCCAGGGGTTTCTTTGGGACCTTGTGTAGAGCCTCTTAGCTCCTCTGTCAGTGTCAGAAGCCAGGATGGGTCATGGTCTTACTTGACCATGTGGCTTCTCATAGAAGCAAGGGAGACTTTTTTTCTGGTGACCCTCCTTTTTACCACACTGTATAGTGCTTGATTCTTGTTCTTTGGAGTCCAGCAATCTCCTTGCTCAGGAGGTTAAGTGACTTAACAAAGTTGTAGGATCTTGTAGAAAGGTGCCCTTCTGTCTTGGGTCCTTTTGACCTTGGAGGGCTGGGGCCAAAATATTGGCCGTCTTCCTAGCCCAATTATCTTTTTATCTCTGATCTCTAAACCTCAGTTGTTAAACACTCAGAAGGATTAGTTATATCTGCATTGTGATGGGAGCAGTAAATTTAATTTTATGATTTTCTTTAGATATTAGACACTTTGAAATAGATAACATGACCCAGGGAACTGTTACTTCTTATTAACCATGATTGTCTTAGAAGCTGAATCTCTGTAAAATGTTAACAGACAATTACAAAGTTTTATAGAGAAAACTTCAGATCATAACATTTTAGCATGATGACATTATTATATTAGAACCATTAGGTTTTGTTATTGTCTCTGCAAAATGTTTAAATGTTTAACTTAGTATAGAACAACCTTTTAGTCAGTCATAGTTATCTTTATCTAATCACAAAGTATTAAATGGCATAAAAAAGCTTTTACTCAATTTCATCATTTTTTAATAGAATGTCATTCAAAAAGAATGGGTCTGTCCATAGCAATAATGAATGTCATAAATCAAGTCAGAATTACCCAAGGAGGCAACTCCAGCCTGTTTTTTTGTTATTCGCTTGTCTAGGTAAACCTGCTAGTCATGTAAAAAAGCTCATGTCTAGCATTAATCTCAGAAAGAGAGTTAAAGCCTTTGTCTAAAAGCATCAGTTAGACTGGACATGAGAGGTGGGCTGGCTGTTGCCACTTGTATTTTAAAGTGTCTTTTTGGTCTCAGATTGTTACATTTTTAAATTTGACTGGCTGCCAAGAACTCTCTAATTGAGCCATACCTCCTGAGGATCTTGGAGGAGCAGGTCACTGATATCCTCCTGTCTGCTTGCATAGGTCTGGGAGACGTCTTGTTCACAAGAATGGCTAACCTTTGGGCCTGTAGGCATCAAAGAACCATAGTTAATAGTAGTACAAGTTTTTATAATAACCTCAGGGGTGTCTAAGAACATAACCTGATACTCCATATGCTGTTCCTCTTAGAGACAAGTAACCTTTTGTGTCCAGAATAGCTCTGACCTGATGGGGAATCAGAACTTCTAGTCTCTGTCCCAAAGTTAGCTTTGTAGCTTCTTCTGTTGGTACAGCTATCACGGCTATTGCTCTCAGGTAGGGTGGCCATCCAGCAGCCACTGCATTTAATTTCTTTAAGAAGTATGCCACTGGGTGGGGTTCTTATCCTAAGTCTTTGGGTCAAGATCCCCAAAGAAATTCGTCCCTTTTCTTATACATAGAGAAAGAAGGTTTTTGGTGTGTTTGTTTGTTTATTTGTTTGTTTTTTAAGTTAGGTATTCCCAGTGCTAGAGCCTGAGTAAGGGCATGCTTTATTTTTCTAAAGGCCATTGTCAGTTACTTTCGTCCATTCTAGGGGCACAGAGTCAGGGCCTTTTACTGCCTCATATAAAGACTTTACCATTAGTCCAAAATTACATAGCCAGATCCTACAAAAGCCTGCCATTCCCAGAAAGGAACAAAGCTATTATTTGGTAGATCTTGGAGGCCCAAGATCACAGATAGCCTGGATCCAGTTCCTAAATAGCTGTCATTTCCCAGGTGTAAGAATATATTCCAGATATTAACTTTTTAGAGGGATGTCTGACCCTTTTCTTTGGAGACTTTTTATATCCCTTCTTAGCAAAAAAGTTAAGAGTTGTACAGTGTTAAGGTTAGATAATTCCTGATTTGGACCGCAAACTAGAATATCATCTACATTCTGCAGGATGGTTACCTGTTCTAGCTTTAGGTTCCTCAAGTCTTTCTAGGGACCAAGCAAAAAAGTGAGAACTATCTCTAACCCCCTGTGGGAGAACTGTCCAAGTACATTGCTGTTTTTGTCTTGTAATGAGATTTTCCAATTCAGATGCAAACAGAAACTGAGAGTGTGGATGTAGAGAGATGGAGAAGAATGCATCTTTTAAATCTAAGACTGAGAACTAATTAGTATTACCTGGAATTTGGTAGAGAATTGTGTATGGATCTGCCACTAGAGGATGGGTTGGAATAACAGCCTGGTTAATGAAGCAGAGGTCTTGTACCATGCTATAGTCTCCTAAAGGGTTTATTACAGGGAGAATGGGAGTATTACAAAGGACTGACAAGTTTTTTAAAGGCTGTATTTGAGAAATCTGTCTATGAGAGCCTGGAGGCCTTTATGTGCCTCTTCCTTGATGGATACTGCTTTCTATTAGGAAATTGGCTGAAGTCTTTTAGTCTTATTAATTACTCGCATAGTTGAATTTGCCCTACCGAGCATTCCTTTGTACCATGCATCAGGATTTCCCTACTTTGGTCTGGAAGACCTAGTGTCATCTCAGCAAGTAAAATTCTTTTTGGCCTTAGCCAGAATTTGAGAATTGCCCCCAGTTTTGTTAATAAATTTCTTCCTAGTAAGGGAGTAGGACACTGTGAGACAACTAGAAACTCATAGTGAAACATTTGACCTTCAAAGCGACACATCAGAGGAGGAGTAAAGAATTTCTGACTAGGGGAGCCTTCAACCCCAACTATGGCTATAGACTTAGATGAGTTTTTCAGAGAAGAAAATCAAAACAGAATGAGCTGCCCCACCTCTATCTATAAGGAGTTGAATTGACTCATCCATCATGTCCAAGATTACTCAGGATTCCTCAGAGGAGATGGTTATGTCTGTGGACAGGGGCATTGCAGGTTCCCCTTGGGCTCCTCAGTTGTCCAAGAGGAAATGAGAGTTTTGGCTGGCTTAGCCCTTCTCTGGGAGCAGGGATGGTCAAACCTCCAGTGCCATGAGTCAGGCACATTAGCTGCCTTACGTATAGAACAGGGCTCAGGTGGAAGTTTGGTACAATCTTATGCCTGATGTCCAGTTCCTTTGCACCTGAAACAGGAACCCTTTTCTCAGATGTCCCTGGGTCTTTCCTCAGACCTGGGTGGGTTTAAAGCATTACCAATTGCAATAGCTATAATTTTAGCTTTTCTCTTTTGTCTCTCTTCTGGGTCACAGTTGTTGAACTCAGCAAAGGCCGTGTCCAGCCATTGGTCCATAGGTGTCTGTGGCCCCATCTAAAGTTTTTGTAGCCTATGCTGGATATCCGGGGCCAACTGACAAATGAGATGTCCCATTAGTGCCTCTCCTTTCTTGGAAGATGGGTCTATATTAGCATACTTGCAGAAGCCCTCTGCTAATTGGTTACAAAACAAAGCTGGATTTTCCTCTGCACCCTGTAAGATCCCACTGACTTTATCATAATTAATAGACTTTTTAATGTATCTTTTCATCCCCGTGATACGAGCAGCAGCATACTAGACATCATTTCTAGTCCAGACTGAGTATTATAGTCCCCGCTTGGCTCTGTTGAGGGGAGAATAGCCTCTCCAAGGTGGTTTCCTACCCTTTTTTAAAGCATATTGTTCATCTGCATATCTCCTAGCCTCTTGTAAGATTCTTTCTTTCATCTGAGGTACAGCAAATGGCCAATAGGAATTGGACATCTCACCATAAGTCAAAAGCAAGGGTCAAAGTTTGGAACCCATCTGCAGATTTACTAGGGTCTTCTGACAGTTGGCCTAATCATTTCTTGCACTGTTGGACATCTGCTATTGAAAAAGAAACCTGCACTTAAGTATTTCCTTCCACCTCTGGGACTTCTCCTAGGGGAAGGATAAGTTGTGAATTAGAGTAGCAAGAAGCACCACCTTGGGATCAACTTGCAGGGCTTAAAGCTGTCTGTGTGTACCCAGTGGGACTCCTCCCTGAGGAAGCTACTGAGGGAGCTGAGGAACGTTCGGGCAGTAGGCTCTAATGGAGTTCCCTGCTCACTTGCGGGGGATGGACCTGATTTATTGGTCTGAGGATTATAAGGGGGAGGTTGAGGTGACCTCCTAGTGTGTTTTTCCTCCCTAAATAGATCACCAAGGCCTAGATCCCCTTAAAACAGGGTCATCCAGGATCTTTGTCTTCCTCAGGGTCCATCCTAAGTACTATAGTTCTTGAGCATTCCCTTTGATAAAGAGTCACAAAGGCATTTCGCTCCACCTTTTATGTTCCAAACAGAAATGCTGTACCTGGAGAACAGTCTCATAATTTAAAGTCCATCCCGTACCCATCTTTTGTCAACTCTCAGTTCGTACTGAACCCAGACTGTATTGAAATAGTAGGTACATTGTTCTTGTTTTAAACTGTCAGGATCAAACCTGTCCCATTCATCAAGGATTCAGCCTAGTGGTGAAGTCAGTGGAATCTGTGTAGTGACAAGGTCTAATAGATTTCCCATCTGCTTGTCTTGGGACCTATAGAGAGAAGGAGACAGTTAGGCCTGCACGCCTAAAGGTGGCTTCCCACATGTAAGAAAGAGACTGGAAATAGTACAAGATGCCTCTTGTGAGACTTTTACACAAGACTGGATGGATGCCTCCCTCTGGACCTTAGGGCGATGGGTTCAAGAACACAGAAGCCCAGAAGAAAGCCCCCTGGGGACTTCTGTCTCCATATCAGGGACCCAATAACTCCTTAGGGACATGGGGGCTGGGCCATCTGTTGGCCTTGCCTAGTCCAAACTCCCATGAGGTAATAGCAGAACCTTCCCAAGCAAAGTTCTCTTAACCACTTAGTTGGACCCCTTAATGGCCCAACTTGTATTTATTCTAAGCCTCTTAATGGCTTACCTAGTATTTGAAGTCCCTTGATGACTGCTTAACCAGACTAAAACCATGTGAGAAGCCACTCTTGGATTTATTCTCATGGAAAAGGTACTAAGAACTGGGATGGCTGTTTTCATATATTCACAGTCACTTTAGTTAGGTTTTTAAATGTTAAATGTTGTTTTGTTCTGGCATCAGACATCAGTCTTTAACTTATCTGCATTTAAACAGAGAAACACAAAAGCTGGGTGGCACTGGCCTCAGGTAGGCTCTTGGAGTAGCTGAAACACTCAGTTTTGGCCAAAAGGCTTGGGCATTTTAAAACAGACAGGTTTTTTCCCCTCGTGTTCCCATTTCTCCCCTAGAGCAACAGTAAGATGGTCACACTCTACCCGGCATGGAGTAGGTGCTGTCTGCAGGGCTGCATCCCCACATGCACCCACATTTGCCTGGGCCACAGCCACGGTCCTCCAGTTATAGCTTCACCCCTCCTCAAAGGTTTGGCAGTAGCAAAGGCGACATGAGTTCTTAAAGGGATAGCATAAAGTTTTTCTTTTTGTATGGGAAGAAAGGAAAAGGTTCCTCACCCTGGTTTTCAGTAAGCCCATATGGTCTCCAAAATCAGAGGCTTAGCTCATAAGGCCAGTTATTTAAGAAAAGAAAAAAGGAAATAGAAAAAAAAAAAAGATGGCAGCAACCAGTAACGCACACCCATGTAAAAGTTACGCGTAGTCACACAAAAAGACAAGATGGCAGCTGGCCACGTGGCAAAGCAATATGGCTGCTGACCACATAGCAAGACACTCTCAACCAAAATACAAACTGAGAAAAAGCCTTTACAAATTTGAGGAAGAGGAGACCAGGCTAATTTAGCAAAATACACAAGAAACAAACATGCAGACAACAAGGCATACCCACGGAGTGAATGCAAGCAGCTAGAAAGACAAGCCTACATCCTTTCCCCCATCCCCACAGCCAGGTCAGGAAGACCCTCTCTGGTGCCCAAGAAGAGTCCCTGATTCTTGGCTTATGGGAGAGAGTGAGGAAAAGAAGTAGAGAAGAAAAAAAAGCCTTATGGAGAGAAACAAACATTGTACCTAACATGTATCTTACCTTGGTCCCTAGTACCTGAGCCTTTCTTGTAGCTGTCCACGCCAGCATGTTATCTCCTAGCTGGCCATGCCAAAATGTTGTTGGGTAGTTCCTTTAGAAATGGCTCACCAAGTAGAAGTATTCCAGGTCCTTCTTGCTTCAAACAAAGAATTGGACAAGACAAGCCAAAAATGGTGCCAAAAGTTTATTTAAAAAGTAAGGGTGAATGGGGTAAGAGAAGAACTAGAGCGAATTTGAGTTCTCTATAGAGCGAATTTGGGTTGAATAAAGAGAAGAAAAGATGAAAGCAAAATAAAAGTACATCCTACATCCAGGAGACAGAGGGGGGACTACCATGAAGAGTCATGCTCCTTGAGCATCTTGTCTCTTTTATGCCATCCACATCTTGTGGAGCCTATGAGAAGTTCCACGTACAGAGTCCTGAAAATTATTTGGCGCTGTCCTGGGATCTTGTCATTGACGGGTCCTGCCTATTTCCCCAGCCGCCTCTGCCATGCCCTGTCTCCTATATCAACCTGCCCCTTCCTCCTCCTCTTCTCTGTGTTTCTGTCGATGACCTCTTGCAGCCTTAACTCTTCTGGTTTTTCTCCTATATTTCATGTTTCCTAAAAGCATTGCTAGATTGCTAGTTCTTGGTGTTTTCAGGTTTGTTATTATCTGGAAAGCTGGCTTTTAACTCCCTTGCATCACTTCCTATATACATATTTGTCCCTTACCTCGCCTATCCCGATATAGTATCGACACATTTTGATTAAGTTCTTTTTTTAACTTTCTTCATTATATCAATCTTTTTTGCTGAATCAAACATTATAACAAGGTGACTTTTTTTTTTGGACATTTATTTTTAAAAACAAGTTTTTTTATTTGTACAAGTTTTTGGTCTTTGTCTCCCACATCCTCTAACAGTTCCGTAAAATGCCTCTGAATGCAATTTTCAGAAAGTAATCAATCCTCACCAGGTCATCTGATAGTTCTCCCCCAACTTCCCTCTGCCATCTGGGCTAGACTGGGTGCTTGCTGTTTGTTTGTTTGTCTGTTGAGGCAAAGTCTCACTATGTAGTTCAGGCTGGCTTTAACCTCACTGTGTAGCCCAGGGTGGCCTCAAATACACAACGATCTTCCTGCCTCAGCCTCCCGGGTGCGAGGATTACAGGCATGCACCACTACATCCGGCTAGACTGGGTGTTTTCAAGGCCTTCCCTAAAATTATCCTGGGAGGTCCTCATGTTTGCTGGATCCCAAACTGCTTTTGGGGGAGGGGTGCTTTTTAGTTTCTTACTTGTTTTGGTGTTGTACATCCTCAAGTAGAAAAGTGTATACAGAGATAAATGGCTTGGCTATCTGAAAATATCTTTATTTTTCCCTCACATCTGCCTAATAGTTTGATTTGATATCAACTTCTAGGTTAGGGGTCACTCTCCTTCATGATGTGGAATGCACTTTTCTTGTCTTGTAGTGCCCAGCATTGCTGCTGAGACATGCCATCAGTACTGATTCCCAAACCTTTGAATGAAACCTTTTAAAAAGTCTAGGGGCTGGGGATTTAGCTCAGTGGTTCCACCACCTGCCTTGCAAGCACAAGGACCGGAGTTAGATCTGTGGTACCAAAAAAAAAAAGTCTAGAAGCTATTTGTTTGTTTTCTTTTTGAGGCAGGGTCTCACTATGTAGTTCAGGCTGGCCTCGAACTTGCAGTGCTCCTCCTGCTTCAGCTTCCCTAGAGCTAGGATTATAGGCCACCACGTGTACCACCATGCACAGCTAAGTCTAGAAGCTTTTAGGATTCCCTCTCCCTCCCACCCTTATTTTTAAAATTTTGCAACTATATGTATTGGTCTGTTTTTATTTTGGAGGACACACATTGGGCCCTTTTAATCTAGAAACTCATGTCCTTGAGTACTTGAAATGTTCTTGTATTTCAGTGTTGTCTTGGTTCACAAACTTGATTCTTTCCACTGTTCTGGTCACAAATCGAGTTGGACTAGAACCAAATCAAATTCAATGGTTAGGTTCAAGGTTGACCTTATGGGGAAATTTGATTCAGTTCTTGTCCAGTTAGGTTTGTGACCAGAATTGTGGAAAGAATTGAGTTCGTGAACTGAGGCACTGTATTTATCTGATAATCTTCTCTTTTCTATTTTTTTCTTTCTGGACTCCTTAATATTCAATTGTTCCCTTCTTTATTTTCTAGTTTTTTACGGTTTGTTTGTTTGTTTCTTTGTATTTTCTGGGATGCATTGATTTATCTTCACCTTATCATCCTTCTATTGCATTTTGGATACTTTTCTATTGTATTTTTCATTTCTCGGACTTACTCCATTCCTTTATCCTACTCTTAGTTTAGGAGTACAATATCTTCTCTTATCTCTCTGAGGTTATCATTTACATGAATGTTATTTTTTCTTACGCGCTCTTTTTTTGTTTGGGTAGTCTTTAGAAAAATCTTCCTTCCATGTTAAAGATTTCCTTCAGACACGTTGGTTGTCTGCCATACATGGAGAAGACACAGAGGCCGCTGGGAAGGAGGGCGTGGGTAGGACTATCCATGTCCCCATGATGAGGGACTGGGTACACTCTTTCTGGGTGCTGTCCTCCATTGTTGGCTCCTGCAGTCATAGTTCTGGGGGATTCAGCATCCCAGAGAGCAGTCCTGTCTTTCCCTGGAAAGCATCAAGTCCGGTGCAGCATTCCAGCATCCAGACGGAAGGGTGTGGTGATGTCCCGCCCTTCACTGGGGAGGGTCACTGTCCCCTTTCTCTGTAAGCCCCTCTGCCTCCATCTGCATGTGGCATTCCTGGAGCTTCCTAGTTCACCCTCTCCCGAGAGTGACTTTGGTCCCAGTGGGTGGGAGAGTGGCAGTCATCTGGCCACACAGGCTTGGGGAGGTGTTGGTGAGGGCTGAGTTTCCTGAGAACACCCCACTGGGTCTCTGCCCTCAACCCTACTGGTCCCAAGACTCCCTGGGACTCCAGGCGCTGAGCCTTCCATATTCTCATTTCTCATGATTTGTCCCTGAAGGCACATGGCTGTCAGCTGTCCTCACTCCCAAGTCAGCAGCTGCTTGACTCTGCTTCCCAGCCACTAGGCTTATTGCCACTGCTGCCTCTCTTGTCCTTTGGCATGTGGATTTATCCCTTGTTTGTTCCTCAAGTGTGCAGAGTAGGGCTTCAGAAGGGAGCTGAGAGCGTCATCTGCTCAGTGTGCCATGGTTCTCTCAAGTCCACCCACTGTGGTTCAAGAAAGCAACTGCCTGGTCCACGAGGGAGGTGGGAGTAAGGACACTGACCTCCAGAGAAGAAGGATTGCTAAATCATGGGCTCGGATTGGAAACAGAGAAGAGATTAATTTGGCACTTAAAAACCTGGACTGTGGCCCAGACTCCTACCTGAGTTGGCAGACCCATTGCATTATCCTTTGAGCCTCAAAAAATGGGATAATGATGGGATTGCCTTGTGTGCTTGCTTGAGCATCAGTTGAGGAAACTGGCAGTGTTTAGCACAGTGCCTGCTGCATGGTAAACTTTCCGTATGTAGGGTTGCAGTTATTGCTGTTATTTTTCTACTATTACCAAGTGATAGATCAGTGGCCTGGAATGGGGAAGAGGATGTGTCTCCTCCCCCAGAGTGGGCAGAGAATGAGAGAATTGTTGGAAAATCAGAATAAGAGGCACCTCCCAAACACCCCTAGGGCTTGTTCCCAGCTGCCTCACCCAGGGTGCCACCCAGGACCCTGGCTCTGGGACAGACAGACAGACAGGGGTGTCTCTGTCCTTGGTCAGCTGCTGGAATGTGGAGAGACTTGGCCCAGGGCCTAGCTGAGGGCGGGAGGGGAAGATGAACGCCTGAGCCAGACAAGCAAGCCCAGCACCGAGAAGAGCCAGAGAGAGGCAGAAAGATGGAGATGCTCGCCCTACAGATCAAGAGGTCCTTGGGAAGGAGGTGCCATCTCCAGGTTTGTCACACCATCCTGGGGGTCAGGCAGCAGAGGGAAGGAAGAGAGTGCATTTGGAGGGCCACAGTGGCATCAGGGAAAAGTGGAACCTTCAGTCTCCTTCCTGGTGGTGGGACAGGAGCCAGGCCCTCCCCGCAAAAGGGTAGGGTGTTCAATGAGTGAGTCAGGCCCCATTTCCAGGGCCTGGGGGTCTGGGGCATGCAGGCCACCCGCCTTCCCAAGGGACCCAGCGCCCCAGGCTCTCTGCAGATAGATGGCTGCTCACTGGCTGCTTGGACCCAGACGTGATGAATCCACGCTCTCACCTTGCCTTGTCATAGTCACCATGGCCCCGGGGCCATGTCAGAGGACAGCGGAAAAGGATGCAGACATGGCGCTTCTCTGCAGCCTTCACCAACCTCAGGGGAGGCAGACAGATGACAATTCGGGTGACTAGTCCCATGGCAGGCAGTCCTTGTCAATGTCTAGGAAGACAGAGGGGGACACCAGCCTCCTCTGGGGTCAGGAGCCTCAGAGTTGCCTTCTGATGGCCAGTTAGGGAGCAGGACACTCTCAATGGGGCTCAAGGCCCAGCCCAAGGTGGACAAGAGAGCTGGGCAAGTGAAGAATCTTTGCAGGGTTGAAGAGGACTCCCCAGGCTAGTCCAACTCTCCTGGCCTGAAAAACCCAGAAGCCTTTTCAGGCTGGAAAATGCTTTAGAGACCCTGGTGAGAGGTCACATTGGTCCTGAGCCTCTGCTCAGACAGGAGGGGAACACACCCCCATGCCTCCCCTCAAGCTGTCTCATGCCATGTCCTGAACTTCTCCTGGGCCCAGGACAGCCCGAGCGTGTGAGGGAGGGGCACACAGGTCCTTTCCCAGGTGGTGGGCAGCTCTGTACCATCCCTAAAGTCCCCCAGTGTCCACTCTAACCTGGCCCCGCTATCACTGGAACAAGGAGGCCAAGGGGAGGCTGACAGCCATGGGAGCCTGGGTGTGTGTTACAGTGCAGAGCCCGGCAGGGAGCCAGCCAGAGGAAGGAAGGGCCGGCCACTGGCCACCGTGTGACTTCCCAAGTAGACACTGCTATTTATACTCGAGGGCTGGAGCTAGGCCTCCCCCATCAATGAGGACCTGGGGTGGCCCCAGGCCACAGCATCTTCCAGCACACTGGGATTGTGGGAATGGATGGAGGGTAAAGTTACCCTCTCTTGTGCACAGGAGCGGAACCTTCAGCCACTCAGCACCAGGTCCCTGCCAGGAAATGGGGCTGGAGGTGGCCGGGCAGCTGTCAGGTGGGGCCAAGTGTCCGTCCCAGGGAGAGGGTACCCCCCATCCACACCCACAATCCCACCATGCTAGAGGGAAGGAGGACGCCCAGACCAGGCTGCCCCTTCACTGCTAGCGGACCCTGTGCCTGTGTGCTGCCAGGGAGCCCGCAGGCTCAGCAAGCCCTTGGGAATATGTCCTTGTCCTCGCCAGACCTCGCTGCTGTGGTTGTTATCTGGTGTTTGGAGTGAAGCGTTTGAAGGTTGGCGGCCCAGGCAGGGGACAGCATGGGCCCAGCAGACAGGAAGGTGGTAGATGGCTCTGAGCCCTGTGATGGTAACAGACGATCATGGGTAGTCTGCCCGGGCTGTGAGGTCCCATCATGGCATGTGCTAAGCACTCAGGCCAGTCTGGTGTGGTCACCTAGGCACAGGCACATCCCACAGCAGCTGGCTGCCCATGCCCATTTAGAGGGTCCAACAGGAGATTCAGGGGGACCCTCAGGTCCCTGGCAGCAGTGTAGTCTCCAGGGATTGTTCACTGCTTGTGGTACAGCCTGGGGCCTCTCACCAGCCAGGGGCTGAGACCCACAGACAACGCACTGCCCGGGTCCATAGCTCCACCCTCTCAGCACAAGGATTCCTGGGTCTGAGCCCGCCAGCCCTGGCAGGGATGACGCTCCTTGTTTCCTTCCTCTCTCCCCCCCTCCCTCCCTCCCTCCCTCCCTCCCTCCGTCTCTCTCTTCTCTCCCTCTTCTCTCCCACCCTTTCCCTTCTTTTCTTGCTGCTTGCTTGCTTGCTGCAGTTTTGAGGATGGAACACAGAACATCACACATGTTAGCTGAGCACTCACCACTGAGGTGCCCCCCAGTCCTTTTTTATTGCATTTTGAGACAGGGTCTTACTAAATTGCCCAGGCTGATGTCGAGCTTGTGAACTTCCTGCCTCACCCTCCCAAGTGAACTAGGATGACAGGCATGCACCACCATGGCCAGCTTGACCTTGTTTCTTGACCCCAGCATCTCCCACAGCTTCACTACATCCTATGGGGTTTCCTCTTCCTTTCTTGGGCCAGACCCCAGGGTGCACTGCCCCGCCCCTCCTCTCTCTGTGACCCTACCCTGCTTGCCCCACCAGCACCCAGGATTCATCCTGCTCCCTGCCCTGGCACTGCCTGCCCTCAGCCTCCCAGACTCCCTGCCTGGCCGAGGCCCCGCATCCTTGTTGCCTTGTTGGCTCTGTCACTCAGTGTCTGCATGGCTCCCCCCTCCCAGCCACTGCTGCCCCAGGAAAGCCCAGGCCTCTGCAATCCCTCCAGAGCTGCCCACCTGCTGCGCATCTGGGTAGTCATACCTCTGACTCTGCCACAGTGGGGGCTTGTAATGGGCACAAGCTGCCACCAGGGAAGCTGGCTGCAGGGATAGGCAGCAGAGCCACCCCACAGTGGGGAAGTGAGCAGGTGGCCCAGCTGCTAGGACAGGGCTGCCTTGGGGACCAAGCCTTTCCCAGAGGAGCTCAAGCCCTGTTTGCCAGCCCTGCTGCAATGTTCTCCACTCACCGCCGCCCCCAGCTCCCGGGTTCAGGTGAGGGATGCAAGCTGCAGAAGCTCAGAGCAGGGCCACCCAAAGGTGCTGGGCTGCACGCTGAGGAGGGGCTTCACCCACAAGGCCAAGTGTGATGGGCAACAGCTCCACCGCTGGCACTGTTTAACCAGGTGATAGTGTCCAAAGGGGAGCGGGGAGAGGCCCGTAGGGCCAGGCTGGGGCCGGGGGGAGCTCAGGGCTTTGTGCCTTTCGCACCTCTCTGCCCTCCCAGCCCCACCAAGGCCTTTCCCACAGCCCCATGTGCTGTCCTCCTGCCCCTGGGCCAGTCACCACTCAAGCCTTCCTCCTGTCCCACCTCCAGCCGTGGGTGGGGCATGTGCCTGGATGACCACCCAACCACTGATGTCATCGACTTCCCCTCTGTGCCGCCCGGGGTCCTGTACGATGTGGACCACCAGTGCCGCCTCCAGTACGGGGCCAATTCCATCTTCTGTGAGGACGTGGACGTGAGTGTAGCAGGGGACAGGAGGGTGCAGGGATGATCATCAGCAGTTGGGGATGCGGCCAGGGAGAAGCCCCGCTTGCCCTCCTCCTCAGAGCGCCCCAGACAGTGGCCCATGGGAAGGGCCTGGGGCGGACTCTGGGTCAACCATCCCCGAACGGTGGGGCCATGGGTGCCTTCCTCAGCCTGCCACTGGCTTTGCACTCTGAGGTCCTGGGGCAGACTGTGTGATGTCTCGGCCACGGCCTGTGATAGACATCTGACTTCTCAGGGTTCCTCCCAGAGGACAGGCGGGGCTGAGGTGTGCACCATGTGGTCCAGATGTGGGGGAGACAGGGAAGACAGGGCACCTCCGGGGTGCAGACCCCCATGGTGTGCCCGCCCACGGAGCAGTGTCCAAGGGGCCCTTGGGGACAGCAAGGGAGGTGAGTGTGTGGTAGCCCTAGGACAGGGGTGAAGGTGTGACGCTGCCTCCTCCCTACAGAATGTCTGCCACACTCTCTGGTGCTCCGTGGGATTGACGTGTCACTCCAAGCTGGACCCTGCTGTGGACGGCACCAAGTGCGGGCATGGCAAGGTAGGGGATGGTCGTCCGTCCCCCAAGCTGTCGGGAGAGAGCTGACTTTCCCTGGGCCACTGCTCTTGGGTCACCCCTGCCTCACGGTCCAGCAGACCCCTACCCCTCTCTGGCCCAAGCATGCAAGACAGAGGGCTTGGGGACAGGGCCTGATGCCATGATTCTCTAAGGCACCTTCCCTCAGTCACAAGTGGGCTCCCTCTCATCCTTGCCCAGCCTGACCCTGGTCCTGGAACAGGCACAACCATGGGGGCCTCTCACACCTTCCATCTTTCCCCACTGTCCACCCACTTTATTCTCACTAGCAAGAGGATGACTGATGGGTGTGGGGGGTTGCTGTGTCCCCATCTGTCTTGGCAGTGGTGTTTTAATGGGGACTGCGTCCCTATGGGTTTCCGGCCTGAGCCCGTGGATGGCGGCTGGTCCGACTGGAGCGCCTGGTCCGTCTGCTCACGGAGCTGTGGAATAGGTGTGCAGAGTACTGAGCGGTGGTGCACACAGCCTGAGTGAGTGGGGGCATGGGTGCCTGGGGTTGAAGGACTGGGCAGACTCTGAAGGCTGGCAGGGTCCCAGTGGTGATCCCATTGCTGAGAAATTGGGACAATGCATCAGATGCCACAGGGGCACCTGGCTGGAGAGCGGTTGGAGAGGGCAGTGGTCAGCACTTGGCCAATAGACCTTAGAGAGACCAGGGCTCAGGTCTGCTCCACCCCGAAGTAGAGGGCCTTCTCCAAGCCTGTTTCCCTGGATTTGTCCACCTGGTATAAAGTAGCTCTCAGGGTGAATCCCATAGACCATATGGGTGCAGCTAGTGTGTGGTGAGCATTCAGCAGGCACCCTCAGTGCACCAGCCGTGCCATGTGGGTCTGGGATGGGGCTGCTGCAGGAAGGGCTGGCTGTGTGGCCTGCGGTGAGTGGTGGCCCCTCCTTGGACTGTTTCCCCTCTGAAGACATCAGTGAGAAGCCAGTGTGGCACAGGCCCAGCAATGTGGCAGCTGGGCCAGCGGGATTCAGAACCCCCTCCTGCAGACACACCCTGCCATGCCCCCTCCTCTGCCAGAGTGGGCTGGACCCTGGCCTAGAGGAGTGGAGGTGGGCATGGTCCCCAGGCATGGATGCACCCTGAGGGAAGGCTAGGGTGCTGGGTCTTGGGCACCAGTGCCGGCCATGTCCACTGTGCCCCAGCCTCTCACAGCTCCCCCCGCCCCAGAGCAGCCCCAGCCCCTTTTATAGAGAGGAACCTGAGACGGCCCAGGCGTCCTGCAGCTGCTCTCTGTTGAATCCTCACCAACAGGGTAGAGATGGGGGCTGCCTGGCCCGGGAGGAGGGGTCAAGCCCTGCAAGACCCTGAGCATGGCCCACCCACTCTTCACAGGCCCAAGTACAAGGGCAGGTTCTGCGTGGGCGAGCGCAGGCGCGTGCGCCTCTGCAGCCTGCAGGCCTGCCCTCAAGGCCAGCCTTCCTTCCGCCATGTCCAGTGCAGCCACTTCGACTCCAAGCCCTACAAGGGCCAGCTGCACACATGGATACCCGTGTTCGACTATGGTGAGTCCTCCACCCTGGGGACACTGAGGCCCTAGCGCTGGGGACATGTGGGTCTCAGTTCCTCAGTGATGCAGGCGGGTGGCCCGGTCATCACCCCTGCTGTCCCCAGGGTCCCACCCCTCCTAGCACCACATGTGGCCACTTGCCCGCCCACAGCCTCTCAGCCTGTCATGGGCGCATGTCAAGGAGGGGTCTTCCTGCCGGGCTCGTGACCCTAGCCTGATGAGTCCCCCTTCCGCAGGAAACCCCTGTGAGCTGAACTGCCAGCCCTCCACCGAGCACTTTTCCGAGAAGCTGCGTGACGCTGTGATTGACGGCACCCCCTGCTACAAGGATCAGACCATCCGTGACCTCTGCATCAACGGAATCTGTAAGGTGCGCTTGGACAGTGAGAGCAGTGCCCAGCACCACCTGCACCCAGCCCCCTGGAGAGCTCCAGCTGCTCCTCTGGGTTCTTCCTGGCCCCATTACCCCAGGCTGCACCCTTGGGAGTCCTCGCCTCTCCCCTCATGACCTCAAAGGCAAAGCCCTCCGTCACCCAGCACTGCAGAACCACCAAGTCGGCCTCCCCCGGCCTCCCTACCTGGGCTCCCAGCTGTCTGCCTTCAGTGGCAGCCAGCCCAGCACAGCCCTAGCTGGGAACCAGAGCCCAGACAGTATTCATCCTCTTGCTGGCTGGAGGAGTCCGGGCAACAGTTTCCTCCACCATGGGAAGGGTTAGAAAGTGGTACAGGCCTTGAGCTGACAGAGGAAGCACTGTGCTTGGTAACAATTCTTAGTCTCACTTTGGAGCCCAGCCACCTCTTGCCCCTGCTTCTTTTGCTCTGTGCCACTGGTGTGGCGTCCTGGCCTCAGGAGGCTGGCTGCCCGTGCTGGGCCGCGGGCCTCGACAGTGAGCCTAGGAACCCCGTGTGCCCGCTCCCCACCCACCTCTACCATGCTAAGGCTCACCACATGCCCCCAAGGCATGGGCTGGCCCTGCTTCACCTCTAGGGAATCAGCTCAGAGGGGTCGGATTGCACAGTGGGTGGGCAAAGTCCCAAGGGAGGATCGGTGCCCAGCACCAGGCCTTGGCTCCCACCCGCTGTTGCAGAGCGTGGGTTGTGACTTCGAGATTGACTCGGGTGCTGTGGAGGACCGCTGCGGAGTGTGCCATGGCAACGGCTCCACCTGCCACACTGTGAGCGGCACCTTCGATACGGCGGAGGGCCAGGGTACGGACGGGGCCGCCGTGGGGGCTGCACTTGACCAGGGGCCTCTCCCCCACTGCTGGCCCTGCTCTCGGCCCCTACAGTCCCCCCAGACTGGAGAGTCTTGGGGTGGGGGGGTCCTCCTGTCCCAGGGGCCCCAGGCCGGCCAGGTAAGCCTGGGTATGGTCCCAGTCCCTGCAGAAGGTGCCGTCTACCTATGCAGAGATGGAGGCCACCCCAGCTCCGTGCCTCCCCTTCGGGCCCCACTGCTTAAGTGCAACCCTGAGAGAGGTGATGGGGCACCCACAGTCTGACAGGGTGACAGCCTTCACCGTGACGGATCAGCGTAGGGATGTTCAGAGGGTGGTGGGAGCTTTCAGGGCAGAGGCCCCGTCCCGGGAGGGTGGGAGGACTTCCTGTGGGAGGCGGACACAGCTGAATGAGGAGGGACCCAGGCGAGGTGGTGAGTGCAGTGAGGAAGGCTGTTCGAAGCCTGGGGCAGGAGCACGTGTGCGCGGCCTTGCCCAGGCCCCAGGAGGCAGGCCGGCTTGGGGCCTTGAATGCCAGGCCTGTAGCTTAGCTTTCTTCCTGGAGGGGCAGCATGGCCTGGTGGTTACCACACAGCCCCCGTGCCTGCTTCCTATTCCAGCAGCAGTGTTGTCCAGGCTGCCTACCCTCTCACGTCCCAGACTCCGCAGCTACGAAGTGGGGGTGATGATGGTGGCCTGTGACGGGCTTGTCTCCCCGAGCTTACACAGTTGAGTCCTAGGAGTCACCCAGCCAGCTGTAAGGGGCTCCTTACCCAAAGAGCAGCAGGCCTGTGGGGAGGAGGGAGCTGAACTGGAAGGAAGGCCCGGGAGTTTTAAAAGACTTTGCAGGCCTGGAATGTAGGGCATGTACCCAGCTGGTGACAGTGAGACTAACAGAGGCCCCCAGGAGAGGATGATGGGCATGGGCCACGGAGGCAAGGTTTGTGGGCCTTGGGAGCCTCTGGTGACCTGGGATAGACCTGGCATCCGCCTTAGGGGAGCTCAAGCTTGAGCTAACAGTGGGGCTGTAGGGAAGGGCCAGGGCCGGCCAGCCTCCCACCTGGTGGCCTGTGCATACCCCCGACCAACAGGGTACGTGGACGTGGGGCTGATCCCCACTGGAGCTCGTGACATCCACATTGAGGAGGTGGCCGAGGCCGCCAATTTCCTGGCCCTGCGCAGCCACGAGGACCCGGACGAGTACTTCCTCAACGGTGGCTGGATCATCCAGTGGAGTGGGGATTACCAGGTGGCGGGCACCACCTTCACCTACACCCGCACAGGCGACAGAGAGAACCTCACCTCCCCGGGCCCCACCAGTGAGCCTGTCTGGATCCAGGTGCTGCGTCCCGGGGTCTGTCGGGGGTTGCAGAGGTGGGATCCCCCACCCCACCCCACCGCCCGGCCCGCCAAGGCAGGGTGTGGTCCTGGGGGAATGAGTCTGAGGTGGCACACAGCTGGCTCTGGGTGGGGCCCTGTTGCTAAGCCCTCTGCCTCAGTTTCCCCAATGCTGAAGTGGCACCATAGAGTAGCCCCAGTTGGCAGATGGAGGGGTGCTCACAGGGCTCCCCGACCTGTCCCAGCTGCTGTTCCAGGAGTACAACCCTGGGGTGCGCTACGAGTACACAATCCACAGAGAAACTGAGAACCTCAGTGTGGTGCCGCCACCTGAATTCTTCTGGCACCACGGGCCTTGGAGCGAGTGCACAGTCACCTGCGGCACAGGTGGGATGGGGCAGGCAGAGCCACCGCCTGGCTGATGCTGGCTGACCTGAGGTCTGGACACAGGCCGAGCCCACACCTCGGCCAAACATGACCCTCACACAGGCTTCAGGGAAGTTGTACAGTCACTCCCACCACACAAACGAGCTCCTGGGCCTCACCCAGAACCCTCCACAATCTACCTACCACCTATCCCAGGGCATCTGGCATGGGGGCTGCACCACAGGGAGGGGGAGGAGGGGGAAGCAGCCCCTAATCCTGACACAGGCAGGCCCTGTTCTAGGGGTGCCTGGCCTTGGGGTGCAGGGACAGCCTGGGCAGGGGCTCACCCATGTGAATCCCCAGGTGTGCAGAGGCAGATCGTGTACTGTGTGGAGAAGCAGGCAGGGCTGGTGGATGAGAGACACTGTGACCCCCTGGCCCGGCCTGATGACAGCCACAGGCCCTGCAGTGAGGAGCCCTGCCCCGCCCGGTGAGCTGCCCACCAGCTCCTGCTGTTCTGATTCCAGGAGGAAAGACCAGGCTCACAACTGAAGCCCCTGTTGTCCCTGGTCCTGGCTTGGGTTTTGGGTGGCCCTAGGCAGGCAGCTTTGCTCTAGACACCCCAGTCACTCCTCTTTGGGACCCTGGGTGTGGAAAGAGGCCTCAGGCCTTGCACAGGTTCACTGGGGAGGGCAGCAGGGATGAAAGAGCCATGTCCTGTCACCAGGCTTCAGGGACACAGATCCACCTAGGCTTGGAGCTCTGGGGACTCATCCTCTGGACCCCAGGGCTGGCTTTCCCCACTCAAGAGTCTGCCAACGCCCATCCCATAGCATGCTGATGCCACCCTATGCCCTCAACAGGTGGTGGGCTGGGGAGTGGCAGCACTGCTCCCGCTCCTGTGGTTCCAAAGGTGTCTCCCGCCGGGCTGTGCTCTGCCTCCAGAGTGTGGGGATGGAGGAGCAGAGTGCCCTGGACCTTTCCGCCTGCGAGCACCTTCCTCGACCCCCCGCCGAAACCCCTTGTTACCCCAATGTGCCCTGCCCAGCCACCTGGGCTGTGGGCAACTGGTCTCAGGTGAGTGGGGGCAGTAGGAGCCTGCCCTGGATGGGAGGCAGAGGACCTGTGAGAACCCTCATTGCCTGGGCCCCAGGGTGGTGCGGGAGGTCGGGGCACTCAGGGCTGTGTGCCTACCCTGAAGCCTTAGCCACAGACAGTGGGCAGTGTGTGGTACCCACCATGCCTGTGTCCTCTGGCAGCGCTCTGCTGCCCCCAGCCCTCACCATGGCCTCCCCACAGTGCTCAGTGACATGTGGGAATGGCACTCGGCAACGAATTACCATCTGTACCAATGACACGGACCTCCCCTGTGATGAGGCCAACCGGCCAGCAACTGAGGCCTCCTGCGCCCTGCAGCCCTGCCAGAACATGCTGGTCCCCGAGGCCTCTGGCAGTGGTGCCACCAGCCCCGAGCTCTTCAATGAGGTCGACTTCTTCTCAAACTCCCTGGCTGAACACCCCCTGCCCAACTCCACGCCTGAGTCAGACAGCATCAGCAATCGCATTGAGGACCTGAACCCACCTGGGCCCGTGTGGGTGGATGACTTCTACTACGACTATAACTTCATCAATTTCCACGAGGACTTGTCTTATGGAACCCCTGAGGAGCCCAACCTAGACCTGGTGGAACAGATGCCTCCACCCCAGAGCAGCCCTGCTGAGCACCCCATGGAGTCCCCCAGAGCTGAGGAGGGGGCAGAGCAGGGAGCTGGCCACCTCTCACCCCCGCCCTTGCAGCAGCTCCCCGGGAGCCTGCTAGTCCCTTCCCTGTCTGAGGAAGATGCCCCCATGGCTGCCCCTGATGTTGGGCTCCCTATTTCGGTCACAAGCACAGAGATACCCACTGCCCCTGTGAGCCCCAACAAGCTCCTAGTGAGGGAGGACAGCCAAAGCCAGCCACCCCTGCCACACTGGGACGGGACCAATGACATCTCCAAGGACAGGGAAGAGACTGCAGGCTACAGAGCACCCCACCTGCCCCAAGGCCCTGGCTCCATGCAACCCCCTTGGCCCCCTGTCCACCCCACCCCCAACTTTCCTGATCCGAATGTGCTGCTGCAGACAACAAGGACCATGACCTGGGACCCCACACTGGAGAGGGACCCACGCAGGAAGATGTGGCCCACAGCAGGGGTGGCTACTCCCTCTCCTCTTAACACCACCCCTGTGCCCAGGAGCTGGGACCAGGACAGCCCCCTGACAGTGACAGGGACCATCCCTCCAACCGATGAGGAGAGCCGCCCCTCAGACCCACCCGCCGGGAATGCCAGCTGGCAAGTGGGGAACTGGAGCCAGGCAAGTGGTGCAGAGCTAGGCTGGGTTCCTGTCCATCTGCTCCCAGGTGGACAGAGATGCATGCTGCATGGAGGCTGAGGCAAGCAAAGCCTTGCCCCAACCTGGGGCAGGTTTCTCCTCTGAGCAGTGACATGGAGGAGGACCCCATGTGTCCCAAGAGGCCCGTTCCCGAGCAACATGGGGCTGTGAGGATGGCAGCAGCAGGCACCAAGAAATGCATGCTCGCATGCCCTCAGGGACAGGGAGCTCACCTCCAGCTATGGTGTGGGAGGGGGGAATCTACAGATTTGCCACCTGGCAGTCTCCTCAGTGGCTCCACTGCTTTGTCAGGAACCCACAGAGGATGGGAAGGAGCTGGCCTGAGCGCCCTCCCGGGTCCCCAGGTTTGTCACTGCAAGAGAAACAAGGGCCTGTTCAGGCCCCCAGCCTTAGGGAGAGAGGGACAGGCTGGAGCCTAGAGCTGGCTTTGCCTGGGGTTTCTAGCGAGTGGGCTGCCAGGACCAGGACCAGGACCCGGACCCGGACTACTTTCTTAGAGTCTAAGATCAACAAGCCCTGTCAGTGGGGCGGGGCCCTGCAGGTCCCTCGTGGGCAGGGTGGGTGGCAGGATTCTGCCTCTTTCTCAACATCTCCCTAGGTGAAGGGTGGAGGAGTCCATCTTGCAGATAAGGGAACCAGGGCCCAGGTGAGGGGCCTATTGTGGCAGAGGCAGCTTCACCAAGTGGGTCAGTCCCCTGGCTGTAGGAGGCCAGGGACCGAGTGGGGACCTGGCTGATGTTCATGGCCTCTATGCCCACAGTGCTCCACTACCTGTGGCCTGGGTGCAGTCTGGAGGGCAGTGTACTGCAGCTCTGGCCGGGACGAGGACTGCGCTACTGCTGGACGGCCCCAGCCCGCCCGCCACTGCCACCTGCGGCCCTGCGCTGCCTGGTACACAGGCAACTGGAGTAAGGTGCATGCAGGGGAAGCCAGGGTATAGCCCTGGTGCAGGGTGAGGCCCTGCACCCCAGAAACAGAGTTTTAGAGTAGCCAGGCAGGGGCTCCACACACCCATCTGTGCACTGACTCTTTGACTCCTGATGTCTTTGGAATCTTCAGTTTCAGCATGACCCAGCCCGGCGCCTGCTCCTGCAGGCATCTCCTCCCTCCCAACTCCTCTAGATTTCCCTTTTGCCAGCTCTCCTTTGCCCCCTTGTCCACCTGACCCAGCCTGCAGCAGCCCCTGGCCTCCCACTTGCTGCCCAGGGCTGGCCCCTCCCAGTTGCTCCTTGGGGTTTTGCCTTGGGCTTGGTGGGGACAAGGTCTGACATCTGCCCAGCCACACTCATCAGTTATGTGTGTGCACGTGGGTTGCATCCACACGTCCCTAGGCACCCGTGTGTGCATGTGCTTGGTGTGTCACGTGTGTCCGTCCCCCAGTGTTCCCGCAGCTGTGGTGGAGGCTCTGCGGTACGGGACGTGCACTGTGTGAACATACAGGACCTCCAGCCACTGCGGCCCTTCCACTGCCAGCCTGGGCCCGCCAAGCCACCCCACCAGCAGCCCTGCGGAACCCGCCCCTGCCTAAGCTGGTACACCTCCTCCTGGAGAGAGGTGAGGGGCGTCTAGGGTGGAGCTGGTCCTCCTGAAGTCCCAGCTGTGCTGATCCAGCCGTGCTGACACCTCCCCTCCCGGCCAGTGCTCTGAGGCCTGCGGTGGTGGCGAGCAACAGCGTCTGGTGACTTGCCCGGAACCGGGACTCTGTGAGGAGGCGCTGAGACCCAATGCCACTCAGCCCTGCAACACCCACCCCTGCACAAAGTGGGTGGTAGGACCCTGGGGCCAGGTGAGCTGGGCTGCAGGGAGGGGCGGTGAGCTGGAAGAATGAAGTGCAGGATGTGGAACGGCCAGGTGCCAGGACACCAGGGAAGCCTGCGGGGGGAGGATTGGGGTCGAGAACCAGCAGAGGGTCAGAAATGCCAAGAAGAGGGGCAAAGAGTCAGCAAATGAAGGTCCTGAGCCAGAGACCATGGGACAAGGGGACAGAGAGGGCCCCCCTGGTAGGCAGGACTCCTCCCTCTTGGACCTGTCTGGAGCCTAGAGGTTCAGGAATTTCAGGTTTGCCCCTGAACCCGGCCTTGAGGGCAGCACGGCCTGCATCCAGGTCCTGGTCCCAGAAGCTGCTGAGTGACTAGCAGGTGGCTTTGCCTCGCTGGACCACGCTTGTCCCATCTTAAAAATGGGGACAGTGTGAGGGGGGAGGGAGGGAAACATAAATGAAACAGCACAATTAAGTACGAGGCCCACCCAAGTCAGCAGATGAAACTTGTTCTCGGGTCTTTTCACAACACCAGGGCCCCAGCTGAAGAGAACAAAGCCCGATTCGGGAAGAGGCTCGGGCTGAGAAACTTCTTGCCTTTTCTGCCCCCCTCTGCTGCCCTAGGGCCCTGTGGTTCCTGTCCAGATCTCTGGCCACTCTGCCAGGCAGGGCTCACTTCCGTGCACATTTCCCCTGTGTGGGAGCAGGTCCTGCGGTGCACACCCTGCCGCACTCTCCACACCATGGGGGCTGCTAAGGCCCAGGGCACTGCCCGGGAAACCCACGCTCCCCCTGGGGGGCTGGTGCCAGGCCTCTCCTCCCCTCCCACGCAGTGCTCAGCACCCTGTGATGGAGGCGTCCGGCGGCGCCTAGTCAAGTGCATCAACACGCGGACAGGGCTGCGTGAGGAAGACAGCGAGCAGTGCGGCCACGAGGCCCAGCCCGAAGGCTCCCGGCCATGCAGCGCAAAGGACTGTGAGGTCGCGGGGGGCCCACGTGAGTGCCCCGTCTCCCAGCCCTCGCTGTAGGTGGGGTGAGGGGATGAGGAAGCCATCTCAAAGCACTGCGGGGCGCGCCCTATAGTATGGACTCCAGCACCATGTGGCCATCGTGACGGGGAGGCAGAAGGGGCTCCGTGCTGAAACCAGGCCTCCTGGTGGGGGAGGGGCTGCTCAGCTGAGCCAGTGATCACAGGCAGCTTCTCCAGCAGCAGGGGAGTGGGGATGAGGGACCCTAAAACCGTGTGCCCTTAGGTGAGCCCTTTTCCCTCCTGGGAAAGGCAGGATGTCCCAAGGCCCCCCATTCCCAGCTAGCCAGATGAGGAAGCCAGGAGTGAGTAAAGGGACTACAGGAAGGGCCTCCCCCAGGGTGCTGTGGGCTCCTAGTGCTGCTTGCTTCCTGGCCAGCTGGATCCTTTGGGCAGGCAGAAGGGCCTGGGCCAGAGGTGGCTCGGACCCCAACCCCCACTTCCTTCCTGAGCCACAGCTGCCCCCAGCAGTGCTCAGCACAGGAAACCCCGTGGCCTTGGACTCGCACCTGCACAAATGGGCTCTGGGGTGAAGGTCCAGCTCTGTGAGGCACCTAGAAGGGTCACCAGGGTGGGTCTGAGGGTCTCTGAGGGTCTCCTGTAGAATAAGTAGTGTTTCCTTGACTCTATCATGAGAAAAGAATTTGTAGGACTCTTCAGTAGGAGGGAAGAGAAAGGTTTATTAGATGGAGATTTTAGGACACACTCAAGAGTGGAGTACAGGAAATGTGCCAGAAGTGGTTATATTTAAGGGTGTCTTTGAGATGGGTGATCTAAGGTATATATATTCTTGCTGTCTATGGGTCACAACACAAGCCGTGTACATGTGTTTAAAGTTGAGATCTGCTGTCCACCAATATTGCTGCTTCCTAGTGAATGGAGGAAGCACAATTTACAAGTGAAAAGGACAGGTCCAGAACTCAGCTTTACAGGCTCATTGTGTCTTTAAGACCTTCAGAAATCTTTTTTTTTTTTTTTTTTTTTTTTTTGGAGTTTCTTGGAAGGGAAAAAGGCTTGAGTAACTTGTGTTTTGAAGATGCAGTTAAGCACAATTTTAAAATTCTGATTTCCTTGTCTCCTTTCTACCTAGTTTTTATATCTTCTACCTAAGAGGTGCTCAGGGTAGGTGACTTCTTCCTCTCTTTGTGGCAGCCACTGCTGTCCTATATTGTAGTCAGGGAGAACCCAGGACCACCTGTGCAACAAAAACACAAAGGCATGGCATCCCATGCACAGAACAGCGCTCCTGCCTGCTGGCTGTCCCGGTCCTAAGGACAGTGTGGCTGTTGGTCAGGCCAGGGTGTCCAGCAATCACACCAGCCTGCCCTCCCTCCTTTGCTCCGTATAGCATCCTCCACTAGTTGCCAGCTGCCAAGTGGCCATGCCTTGCTGCACTGCCCCTGGCAGGAATGTCCCTCCCACCTCAACTCCATGGCCTCAAGGCCCTACAGAAGTGCCAGCCACTGAGCCCGCCCATGCTGCTCCTGTCTCAGCCCTGTCCTGCATACAGCCTGGAGCTGGAGGAGACTGCGCTCCTGTCCCACATATGGGGACTGGGGTCCACAGGAAGTTGGGTGGTGAGGACCCAATGGGTAGCAGGAATTAAGAACAAGCCTAGCTTGGGGGGACTGGGCTTCATAGTCTCCCGGGCACGGTGGACTGTAGCGGGGACTTGCAGGGCAAGGAGGTGGTTGAGCAGGCAATGCTCCCAAGTGAGTTTTCTGCCACAGTGAAGATGCCCTGGGGATGTATCTTGAGCTCTGAGACCCGTGGAATTTCCAGGATGCTAGGATTGTCGTGTGACTGTGGCAGGACATTTGGAAACCCTGGGACCTCAGGGTGTGTGGTCACCTTGTCAATGGAGGAAACAGGCCTGAGAGGCTAAGAACCTTGCCCAGATCCTCAGGGGACTAGAAGTTAATTCTGCAGAGCTCTGAACACAGCAGGGTGGGGTGGCTGCATTCCTTGGGCCCAAGTCTGTGGTAAGCAGGGCAGGAGGCAGCTGGGGGCCATCACCAGCACAGGAAGCAAGATCTGAGGCCTGGAGGCCATGTCCCAAAATAGATGCCTCAGGGCAGGAGGGTCCCCAGCCCTAGTCCCTGAAAGCCTACAGCTCCCTCTCCAGTGCTCAACTTGAGTGTCCCCTTGTAATTAGTTGGGGATCCTGGGGTGCTGTTTCCAGGTTGTTGGTGTCCCAAACAAAACTGAGCAGACAATCAGAAGGAACAGCAAGGGTAAGATGTATTAAAGGGAAAGCATGGGCTGGGGATTTAGCTCAGTGGTTCCAGTGCCTGCCGCACAAGCGCAAGGTCCCGAGTTCAATCCCCGGTACCAAAAAAAAGGGAAAGCAGCAAAAGACACTCCTGAGGAAGAGCTCACTGCCTGTAGTGGCAGTGCTGGCTCTCTCTGACTTGGGGTTATGGGAGGTCCTGTCGCTGGGATTGACAGGAGTCCTGGCCCAGTGGGGTACTGACTAAGCCTACCTGTCAGCAGGGAGGTTCTGACTATGCAAGGTTTTTAGAGATCAGAGTGTCCAAAGCCCACTGTGTGTGTGTGTGTGTGTGTGTACACAAATGAGGCTGGACCCAGGCCAGTCTTGTCATTTTGGTTTTGCGCATGCCTGGGGTTCCTGGGGGAACAGGGTGACCTTTATCTGTTGGTTTCCTGATGTTTTTGATGTCATCGTCCTGGGTTGGTTTGCTCTCAACTCTTGCCCCAGAGCTTCCTGTTGTTCACTTGTCCTTGCTCTACCTCCTATCTCACCCTGATGGCTTTTGTGGCTGTACACAAGGCCCACTCCCAGCATTTCACTGCCTGCAGGAAGTGGAAGGCAGGCCAGGGGGGGTGAGCCTCTGATCTGGCCAGAGAACCAGAAGATGAGGCCCAGTGTGGCCCCCAAATGGGGAGGTGGTGCCTAAGGCCCAGCTTGGTGTCCAGGGCACTGAGAGGTGGCATGGCTGTGGAACACAGACTACTGCAGACTGGCAGAACTGCCTGAGACTCAATGGTGTGCCAGGATTTGTGAGGTACTAGGGATAAGCAAGGATGAGGGGATACAATCCCTTGGGTGGACCCTTTTGGTACCTGAGGTGGTCTAGATGAGGTCTGCTAAGATGGGCTAGGATGGGGGTCTTCTGGGGTAGTCTGGAGGGTACAGGTCAGCCAAGATGGTCTAGGAAGGGATACACTAAGGTGGGCCAGGATGGGTCTCCTGAGGCAGCATAGGGTGGCTTATTTGAAGTGGTCTATGATGAAGTCACCTGAAGTGGTCAAGAATAGGGTCTCCTGGGCCAGGGATTTAGCTCAGTGGTTCCACTGCCTGCCTTGCAAGCGTAAGGTCCCAAGTTTGATCCTCGTACCAAAAAAAAAGAATAGGGTCTCCTGAGGTGAGGCAGGGGTCACCTGAATGGTTTAGAATGGGGTCTCTTGAGGTGGTCTAGGATGGAGTCACCTGAGGTGAAGGTTAGGATGGGTCACCTACTATGGTCTACAATAGTCACCTGAGGTGGTCCTGGCTGAGGTTTCCTGAGGAGAGTTAAGATGGGTCACCTGAGATGGTCTAGAATGGATCTGAGGGGTAGGATGGGGTCTCTTGAAGTGAAGTGGGTTAGGATGAGTCACCTAAGCTGGGCTAGGATGAAGGCTCTGGAAGTGGAACAAGATGGGTCACCTAAAGTCTACAATGGGGGTCTCCTGAGGTGACCTTGGATAGACTCCTTGGATTGTCTCCTAGGGTGAGGAGGAATAGGATAGCTCACCTAAGTAGTCTAGAATAGGACTTCCTGAAGTGATCAGGATGATCTTCTGAGAAGGGCTAGGATGGGGTCTCCTGAGGTGAGATGGGCCATGATGGGTTTCCTGAGTGGTTTAGAATGGGGTCTCCTGAGGTGGGCTAGGATGACTCACCTGAGGTGGTCTAGGATGGGTCACCTCAAGTGGGCTAAAATGGGGTTTCCTAAGGTGGTCTGGGATGGGGTCCCCCGAGGTGAGGTGGGCTACAATGGGAGCTCCAGAAGTGGTATAGCATGGGTTACCTGAGGTAGTCCTGAATGGAATCTCTTTAGGTGAGGTAGGCTAGGCTAGGTCATCTGAGTGGTCTAGCATGTGGTCTCCTTAAGTGAGGTGGGCTAGGATGGTGTCACCTGATGTGAGGGGGGTTAGGATGGGTCACCTGAATGGTCTAGAATGGGCCCTCCTGAGGTGTGGTGGACTAAGATGGACAAGGGTTAGTATGGGGTCACCTGAAATCCAGGATGGAGTATCCTGAGGTAAGGAGTTAGGATGGGTCACCTGAGTGGTCTAGAATGGGGTTGAGGTGAGATGGGCTAGAATAGGAGCTCCTGCAGTGGTGTAGGTTGGAGCCCACTAATATGGGTTATGATGAAATCTCCTAAGGTGAGATGGGTTATGATAGTTTCTTCTGAGGGCTAGGATGGGTCACCTGAGATGGTCCTGGATGAGGTTTCCTGAAGTGAAAACAGGATGGATCACCTGAGCTGTCTAGAATGCGGTTTCCTGAGGTGTTCTAGGATAGATCGCCTCAGATTGGCTAGAATGGAAGCTCCTGAGGTGAGATGGGCTAGAATCAGGTTTCCTGAGGTGGTCCTGGATGATATATCCTGAGGTGAGGAGCATTAGAATGGGTCACGTGAGTAGTCTAGAATGGGGTTTCCTTAGATGGGCTAGGAAGGGGTAGGTCACCTGAGGTGGTCTAGGTTGGGGTCACCTCAGGCGGTTAGGATGGGCTCTCAGGTGGGATGGACTAGAATGGGTCACCTGAGGTGATCCTGGCTGGGGACTCCTGAGGTGGTCTAGGATGGGCTCACCTCAGGTGAGGTCCTTTATCTAGGATGGGGCCTTAGATAAATCTAGGTGTCCCAAGGTTCTCTAGGATGAGTCTCCTGATGAGAGCTAAGATGGAGTCTCGGTGCCTTTCTTCCAGGAACCTGAGCTGCACCCTGCCAGCTCTCCAGTCCTCAGGCCCAGTCACAGGCAAGTGTGACAGGGACAGCCACGGCTGGTGACCTGCAGGTCTAGGGCCATGAGAGCTCCTCCACAAACAGGAGGGCAGGGTCTTGTGCCCTGAAGTTGCCTGCTGATGTCTCAAGACGGGAGTTAGAGGGCAACACAATGTCCCAGGAAGTCCCTCACCCTGGCACCTGGCCCATTACCTGAATTGTACCCGCCCTCTGCCCAGGCTGTGAGCGAGACCACCTATCCTTCAACCTCTGTGAGCTCCTGCACATCATGGGCCACTGTAAGCTGCCTACCATTCGTGTTCAGTGCTGCCGTTCATGTCACCGCCTGGCCATGAAGGCTTGTCCCATGGCCACCAGTGGGTAGCCCACCGCTGACCAGGACCTGGGCAGAACACACAGACTGTCAGGCTGCCCATGACACACAGACCTCAGGGCCAGCCCTCATGCCCCATGGTGCTAACCCCACCCGCCTTAGGGCAGGCAGGGACCCCTCCCCTCAGGAAAGTTTTTTTATTATTGTAAAGGTTTGTGTGACGTTTGTTATTATTTTACATAAATTCTGTTCCAAAGCACAGCTTGGCTTCATCTTGGATCAGAGAACCTTAAGGAGAACCCTACCCTCCCATCCTTTGCCGATTCTCCTCATCCTGGACCCTGTGACCACAGCTGTGCCTCTGTTTCTGAGCAGCATGGCACTGAATGTGGACATGGAGGCCATCAGGCCAGAGGTGCATCTGGGGAGGCCACTGCAGAGGACTGGGCATGGGGCAGGATACAACTGATAAAGGGGTACAGTCTGGTTCCATCCACACCATTTACTTGGTGTCCACCACCCAGCCCTCCCAGAGCCCCACTCAGGCCCTCAGAAACCTGTTTCATAGGGTAGAGCCATATACACTCCCAAGCTGCAGAGCCCCTTGTCACCTTCAGGGGCTGCCCCCGCCTCCTTGGCTCTGCTAACTCCCACACAGTGTGGGGAGGGGGAAAGCCTGGACCTCCTTGCTCCTCCTGGTGCCTATCATTCCATTCCTTCATCTCCTCAGCGCTCAAGGTTGGGGCTGGGTTGGTTGTGCCCCCTTCCCCACTGCCAACTCTGGGCCCTAGGCTTCACCACACCGATTTGTGGCCCAGTGGCATGGCAATGTCATTCCATGGAGCCAGACTGAGGTGTATACATACCAGGGAGCAGCTGGGCATGAAGGTGCTCAGCCAGAAAGGACTGGACACTGTCCTCCCAGGCCCAGCCTCATCTACTCCTTCCCTCTGGCTGCAACCTTGGACCTTTCAACTCTTTTAAGTCTCCTCCTGGAAGGTGATAAGCCACTTCTCTGAGTTTGAGGGGATGCTGTCACACTCCATTCTCCAGTGTATATCCCCCAGACTATCAGGTTCCAGGGGTAGCATATGGGCACTCTGTGTGGGTTTTGTGGCATTGAGACTGGGATGGGCACACTGGGAACCACTCAATGGGCACTGAGACCATGGGACCATATCGAAGGGCAGAATAACCAGCACATCTATGCCAGAAAGGTGGGGAGTATGGGCACAGGGCCCTGCCCAGGTGTAGTGAAGCTGTGCACCTGCTATTCCCTGCCGCCTTGCCCACCTGATCCTAAATGTTCACTATTCCAGGTGAGAGCCCAAGTATGTGCCCAGATGGAGACCCCAAATCTTCATCCCCTCTTCTGAGCACTGGGTGCCCTCCACCGTGCCCAGTTTGCACCAGGCAGGACCCCACAGTGGCAGGAAGTCACCCGAGGTCTGTCAGGAAAGCATCAGGCCGACTTATTGTGTCTTTGTGAGGAGGTCCTGGGCACCCACAGAGTAATAACATCTCGGCTTCATCAAGCAGCAGACTTAACAAGGATGGGAGCAGGGGCAGGCATGGTGGTGTACCGCTGGGGTTCCCAGCACAGCTCTGCCACTGCTTTTGTGCAGAGTGACCTCAGGTTCCCCACAGAGAGCAGCTTACAGTCCTGGCCCACCTTGTGGACATCCTTGCTAGGGCCACCCCACCACCCCACTCTATGGAAAGACATTTGGTCTCAATCCTTATGTGTTTTTCCAGTGGTGGCTGAGATGTCCTCACAGTAGCAGCTGGGCCTGAACTGTCAGCTGGGCAAGAGGCAAACGAGCCATGACCAGGCAGACCTGGACAGCTGGTGGGAGGGCACCTGTCCTCTGCAGGGGCTTCTCTCATTGTCTGGGAACAGACAGTGTCTGGATCCTGGCTCCCACCACTGTCCTCAGACCTGACCTGTGGCCTGGCCTCGGCTCTTAGGTCCACCTGCAGCCACCGCTGCTGGCAGAGATATCCTGCCCCAGCCACTCCACTGGAATAGAGGGTAGAGATGCCCAGAGTCGATGGCCAGATTAGCAGGTAAATTCCTGCCCTTGGTATGGGCCCAAGCAGAACATTACATGAAGGAGTTTATTTTAACCTAAAGATCAGTACAGAAGCTGCTGTCATATCAAAGGACAGTCACCTGGCAGTACCCCTCGCATCCTCCCGCTGCCCAACAGTGAAATGCTCAGCACCCACTCCAGGCTTCCCACCTACCAGGGCCTTCCGGGCAGGTCCAACTGCACAGAAAACGGGGCAGGTCATGCAACAACACAAATGCTTCATTAAGAAAACCTGACTGGGGTTTGCCTAGGGTGCTTCCTATGATCAATATAACAGTGGAAACCAGTGTTTCTTGCAACCCGAAGTCCTGGCTGCCACTGTTCAGCTGTCAGCTTGATGATGCAGCACCCAAACTACCAGGGAAAGAAGGGTGAGGATGCAGTCCACACAGATACAGAGTGCTTGGCTGGAGGTAAAGGTGGCATAGAGGGAAGAGCAATTGGGAGGCTCAGGCTTACATAAATACATGCAAGGGGATCGTGCACACAAAATAGAACTTGTTATAGAAAATAGATGTACACAACCTAGAAAAACTTTGATAAAACAGCCTACAAAAATATAACTGTAGTAAAAATATACAAAAGTATTAACAGGTTCAACCCATTTAAAAACAACAAAAAACACTGACTGCTGAACTGGCGACTCCCCAAACCCTGGCACATGCATCTGTGGCCAGCAGGTGGAGACTACATGCAAGACGAGCAGTGTGTGCCAGCCTTGGCCAGAGGCTACTCAGGCAGCTGGTGGAGGGGCCTGAGAGGCACTGGGGACAGGAGCAGGTTATCTCTTCAGCGGTAGGAGAGCACAGGAAGTGTAGATGCAAAACTGGGGCTTTGGCCTATCCTGTCCCCAGCCTGGAACCTGGCAAACCCCTCCCCAACCCCCCTAACCCCCCCCCCGCCGCCACTCAGAGCACTGTTCCAAGGAGGACCTCCAGGAAGGCTCCCAGTCCATCCCCAGATCGCTCTCCTCTCATACACTGCCTGGCCACAGAGCAGCCCCAGCTGTGCAGGCACTGTGGAGATGCATCTTTCCAGAGCAAGCTGGACCAAACAAGCTCATTCCTGAGGGGCTACTCATGGCCCCTGAACATTGCAGCTTGGGCTGGCACCTTGTGTGGGAAACTCACTTGGAAACTAGAAACTGGGCAGCTGGAGCTGACCCTGGAGGCACCCACCGACCCCTCTCCCTTACACCTTCTCAGCAGCTGTCCCCAGCCCTGGGAGGTGGGATGGGGACTGCCAGCAGGTGGCCCATACCTGAGAATAGTGGGAGACTGTGGCTCCCCATTCACAGGCTGACTTCTGGAGAAGCCAGGCCTCAAAAACCAACTCCAAAGACATACAATGGCAAGACATGTTTCTGACACCTGAAGAGACAAGCTCCCTCTGCAGAGTAGGGAAACAACTTCACCAAAGACAGAAGCTAAGCTCAGCCTAGCATGCTGAAGTACCAACCCAGTCATGAAACCGCTAGAAAGCTGACAAGGGGGTGGGGGTGGGGGGCTGATTACAGGAGCATTTCTTGAAACTGCATTGCCTCAATTCTTAGTCCAAATGTGTTTATATTAACTAGAGAGCATTCCAATTTTTTCCAGGTAGTGTAAAATGCTCCATGTAAGACTGTTTCTCTTGTGTTGAGTAACACTGTGCCAGAAAACATTTACTCAGAGCACCCACACCTCAGGGATGGTCCCAAGGGGTTCAACAAAAATAGCCAGGACCTGCCTGGCAGCCTGCCACGTCAGAGGCCACATGGACCCCACATCTTCTAGGACAAGGCTGTCTGGCAGCCAGCACGGAGCTGGATGAGAGCTCCCATGAACCCTGGTCTCAGCAAAGATACTGCCAACTCCGGTGCAGGAAGACACTGGAGCATTGGCCACCCTAGGACCTGTGGTCACTGCTGTGCAGACCTTGCCCAGCAGCTGTGCAGCTACCTGCAAAGCAACCCTGAAGCTGCTTCTGCACCCTCACTCAGGGCAGGCAGTTCACCTGGAATCCTACCTCAGCCATACATGGAGAATGGCTTCCATAAGTCACTACCACAGACACTTCCAGAGAGATGCTAGGCACAGGGCAGGCTGGGGTGAAACCATCAGCAACCTGCAAACACACGTGGGGCTGGTGCAGGACCAGGTGCCCCACATGGAGGGGGAACCAATAGTGAATGGCTGTGCATGGCAGGGCAGAGGAAGGCTCCTGGGCTTTCAGCGGAGGCGGCTCCAGAACAAGGTGTGCTTGCTTTTTAAGGATACCCCTCTGTGCACATTGGCCTCACCCCATGGAAACACCTACACTCTGAAGCCCTGGTGCATCCTCCAAGTGCTGCCCTTTAAGATACACACACAGCTGTTCACTGTGTACAAGAGGAATAACAACATGGGAAGTGCCCAGCAAGACTGGTTTTCACGGGGTGAAGACCAGCCCAGGGGGCAGAATCTGTAAACAGGCTCTTGGAGACAACCAGCTGATAAGGGCACAGTGATTCCCCAATCAGGCAGAAAGCAGGGCTGCGACACAGGTGACCAAATGCTACAGCATGGCACTGGCTGTAAACAGAGCAGACCCCTCTTCAGCCCCAAGTGGGAAATGAGAAAGTGCAGTCTGGCTCTGGACATCTGCCCCGCAGAGTCCCAGAAGCCATAGATTTTGCACCTGGGCATTAAATGAGCAGGGACCCTGCAGTTCCCTTGGACACACTTTGGTTACCAGAGCAAAGAGCAGTGTCTGGGACAGGCGTCACTCAGGCGTCCTCCTCCTCATCGCTGACCAGCCCACCCTTGTCAGGGCCAGGCTCCCGCTCACGCAGAAAGTCCTCACGGATGGCCTCCAGCTCAGTCAGCTCCTGCCGCACCTTCTCCAGGTGATAGGCACGTCGGTTCCGGATCTGGCGCAGGGGGAAGGGGTTCAGGTCCACAAAGGAGATATTGATCAACTTCCTGGTGTGATGGAGGACAGAGAAGGGGGTCAATGAGGCTCTGTGAGTGCTCTCTACAGCGCTCACAGCAGCAAAGTCCAGGGCCAGGCAAGAGGGATACCATGCTGGGGGCTTGGGTAGGAGGATAAGCCTCCTCCCACAGAAGGGCACAGTGTCAGAAGGGACAACCCTGAATCCTGCCCAAGCACAGACTCTAGTTCTGCTACACTTGTTTTTTGGCCTGATTCCCCATTGGCACATTGGGAACACTGGGTGTGCCCTCCCAGAGCATGGGGCCTCCTGAGAGCAGTGCCCAGTGCTTGTTCCACACCCATGAATGCTCGTGGATGTGATCCGGCCAGTGCCAGGCCGGACTGACTGACTGGGCATGGTAGATGCCTGAGCAAACCAGCAATGACAATCAAGAGTCAACTGGCAACGTGACAAGGTCAACAGTCTATAGAGACTTATGTAGCATGAGGGATTCTATTACCCCTGGGCCAAGGACCAATTTTCATTAAGTTACAGAATTGTGACTTAACTTTAACCACTGCCCAGCTGTCTGGTAAAGACTGAACTAAGACTATCCCAAGCTCCTGTTGCTCCCAGAATGCAGATCAGCCCACTTCTCCTAGGTACAGGAGGAGCTGGCTTCCCAAGCAGGGTGGCATACCCTGCCTGCCAAATGAGGGCCTGACTCGCATCTAGCCCAGGAGGGCTGGGTCAGAGCAGCACCCCTGCCATCACCTAGCCACGTGGGCTGTATTTAGCCTGGTGTACAAAGTGCAGAGGCATAAGCCTTGGAACTCCTCCACCTTTACCCCTACTCCTCAGGCATGCCTGACTGAGTCCTTGCCAAGGACTCAGGCAAGAAAGGCCAGCTCTGTTCAATGCCAAACTCCCGGTGTTCTAGGACAGGCAAGCCCCAGAGATGAGGGCAGCCCTGAGCAAGGGATGTTGTATGCAAAATGGCTAGGAAATAAAACACTGCAGGGACCAGGCCCTGGAAGCCCACACACCATCCCTCCCTACTGCAGCTGTGAGCCCATGGGCTCCACAAACCCAAGACCTAGGCATCTTCCCCTTTGCTACAGAAAGTGAACACTGGGAATGCAAAGCTAACACTTCCACTCACTCTGTGGTAGGGAAGCAAACTGGCCCATCAGCCCAGGAGCAGTACAAGGAGACCCAGATTCTACCTTGCAGTGCTCAGCTCCACTGGGCACCCAGGGTTCCTGCCTCAGAGACCATTCCAAACTGTATCACCCAACATCTCCTAGATCCACCTGGCTGTAGAAGCCCCTCCTTCCTGTCCTGTGAGATTCATCCATGTGCTACAGAACTGGTGCATCCTGGAACCATTAGTGTGGGGGATTATTAAACATTGGGGCCTCCATGCAGAGGAGCCTGGATAACTGCAGTCTCGACAGCACTACCCCCCACCTCTTGTAATCCTGCCAGTTTACATTCAAGGCCACTTGAAGCCCTGGACCTTCTAAAGGGAGGGGAAGCACCAATCTGCTCACAAGGTGGTGCTGCAGGACCATGCACGACTTGGTGGGCACTGCCCAAGCCCGATGAGCATTTACAGGAGAGGCTGGCAGGTAGGGCAGGCTCCATCTCTGAACCAAAGGCTTTCAACACAGGGTTAGCTGTTGGCTTGGGGGAGGCCATCCAGGGTCTTTCTTGAAAATATGAGTTAGCAGAAAGCTCTTGAGGCTCCCCAGGATCTGGCAATGCTCATAGGCAAGTGCAACCCTCAGATATCCTCTGGGCAGAGATCAAGTCCCCACTGTGCATGTCAGTGTTCATCCCGACAGTCTGAAGCGAAAGACACCAAAAAGGTGAGGATGCCAGACCCTGTGTGGTATCCACTGGCTCCTTCTGCTGTCAACAAACACACCAGCTGTGGTCCAGGGGACACAGGGAGCCCAGGACAGAAGAAATGCAGGGAATAAAATGATTCAGAATGCTTAGCTGCCCAAGTCAGAGCCTGGGTTCTTCCACATTCAGACCCTCTCTCCTCAGTCTGTCCCAGCTCTCCAGCTGCAGGTCACTTCTCTCCAAGGCCACCTCCTCTCCTGCCTGGAGCCCTCTCACAGCCATCATCCCTGGGATCCCAGGGGCCAGTCCTATGCCAATGCAACCTGTCCTCTTGCCTAACCCTGTGATGACTTCCAGTATTCTTAGTGCTAGGAAGCTTGCAAGAGCCCAAACAGCCCAGCTCCACTGTGGCCAGCTACATACTCCAGCAGACTGGTGACCCAGCTAATCCACTTCCACAGGACCCCAAGCACTCGTTCCCACAGCTCTGCAGGCTACCCCAGCTCTGCCTAGCATCTCCCCTCATTGCCCATCCTAGCCTGGGTCCCCAGCCTGAGCCTCATGGTCATAGCACCATGGGATAGGGCCTGCTTCCCCTACCATCAAACTCCATCCAGCAGCTCATGCCTGGCATTGGCCCCAATCGTAGCAGACACTCAGCAAACAGCTGTAGACATGCAGACCATGGCTTTTGGTTGTTGGGATTCACATTTGCTGGATGAAGGATAAAACCAATTTCGTCTGAGTTCCCCTCTGATCTCTAAAAGTCACACCTCTTCCTGTTTCTTCTCTCAGGAAGGAAATTCCTTCTCCCACACAGCACCCTGAGGTGGCTCTGAGTCTGACAACAGTAGGGTCAGAGGTAGGACTTCCTATTCCCCTGATCTTTGGGGGAAGGGAGGGCGCATCCCCAGGACTTACCGAGCATCAAGAATAGTGCGAGTGAAGTAGCGGAGATACTTAAATATAGACATTGAGTCCTGCAATTTCAGGATCTCCTCTTCCTTGTATTTAAAAACTGCGAGGGCAAAACGGAAAATAACCTGTAGGAAGGACAGGAAAGCGTGTGAGTGCAGACACAAGCTTGAGCACTGAAACCCTGAGGAAGTACCCCAAATGGGCCCTGCCCCAGGTACACATTGGCCCTGGGGGCTGATTCTTGCTGGCCAGGAAAGCCTTCTCACAGGAAAGTAAACTCTGATTGTGTCAACTATTCAGCCCCAACCAAGTCACCTTGTGAAGTAAGTAGACATGGTACCTTAAGTCCAGCTAATAATTCTAGTCAATCTGGAAAACAGAGCTAGAAATCATGTTTATTTGCTTGCTTGCTTGCTTGCTTGCTTGCGGAATTGGGGATTGAACCCAAGAACTCACCATGAGCTACATCCCCAGCCCATTTTCTTATTTTTTGAGAGAAGGGTCTCATATGTTTCCAGGCTTCAGCTTCCAGAGTAACTGGGATTACAGATGTGGGCCACCCACTGTGCCTGGATAGAAATCATCTGTACCACTGGTGGTACAAACAGATCTAATCATTTTTATCAGGCTTTTTACTAATAAAGTTAATAAAAAGCCACCCAAAGGACAGTCATGCATGTACCACAGGTGCTTCAAGCCTCCTGGCAGTAGGACATCCAAATTATAGCCCCGTGGTGAACATGTTAAGTAAACTCAAAACTGAGATTTTTTTATTCCGAAAGCCTTGGAAAGGTTTGCCACCAGAGGCCACTCCCATCTTGACTGGTACAGCAGTGCCTTAACTGCTGACTTCTGAGTATGAAGAAAGAGAATCCATGTTTTAGAGGATTCTGGAGGGTCCCATATTTGAGGCTGCGGGAATGGACTTCTGGTGGTCTTGGAGGTTAAAGCAGCTTTGGAAAAAAACTCTTTTCTCTTATGTAAGGGCTGTGGGTGCCTGCACCAGCCTGCTCTTCTCATATTTAGAAGAGTATTTACAGGGGTCTCCTTCCCTGAGTGTGGCCAGATTCCTATAACATTTCTGCCCTCACTGAGAAATCCTTGCAGTAATGGCAGACTAGGTCATCAGGCTGGTGATGTGCTGCATTAAATAAAAGTTTGAGTATCTATGAACCCACACCCTTTGCCCAGCACCACTACCTACAGGTGCACCTGCATAGATGCAGAAAGACAATGATCTCCAAAGAGTTGGCACAGCACAGTCATAAGTGACACAAAACTGTCCATCCTATCATCTATCAGGGCTGTTGTGTAAATTTCTGGCTCATCTATACAAGAAAATGCTATACAGAATTACAAAACATGTACGTGTCAGACCTGGACACACTGATATGGAACTGCCTCCAAGACATACCAACTTAAAAACATATGTAAGCTATGTACTGAATACTTAGAGAAGAATGTGTAAGACATGGAGAAGAAGAACTAGGACACTGGGGGAGGGGGAGAGCTCCTTTCCACTATCTACCCTTAGTTTTTGGTAACTGGTGTATTTATATACTAAAATGTTTAACGGTTTTTTAAAACATACAACAGAATAGGGGGAGGCTCATGGGCAGTCAGACTGTGACCAGGCTCCCCATTCTCTATAATCAGATCTCTGCGCCTACATCTCCTCAACCACACAATGTGGATAATGCTGACACCCATTCTACAAATGGGGAGGCTCAGATTATAAACCATCCAAGTTCCCAGGCCTAACACAGGGCTTGGTACTGTTGTTTTTGTTCTATATTGCAGTGCTTGGGATGGAACCCAAGCCCCATACAAGCTAGGTAAGCTCTCTGTCCCTGGGCCACATCCCCATGCCACTGAGCACTGTTAATAGATACGCAGTGATCATGGCTCCTCAAGGTCCCCAGGGCCATGCATACCAAGACCACCATGGTGCTGTGGGAGGCAGTCACTCAGCCCTGCTAACTGCTTGCTGCCATCAGGAGTATAACTGAGAACACCAGAGCCAAGCACACCCACCTTTGGTCCCTCATACAGGAAAGAGTCCCATATCTTAAAGAGAATGTCGCTAACCACGCTGTCCACAAACACCACCAGGAACCAGTTGAATGTGATGAGAGTGTAGTCAACTTTGTACTGTTCAAAGTGGGCATGCAATCGAGGCAGCTTCTCATTCATGAGGTCTCTGAACACCCTCTGGTCCACCTGACAAGGGAACAGAGGGGAGCAGGGTCAGGGTCAGCTGCAGCATTGTGCAGGCACACAAGGCCAGTCACTCAGACTGAGAGCAGAGGGTGGAATCATGGGGACCACAGCCATATGGCTGTCCCAAACCCACTGTGGGGACTGTCACAGGACTGGGCTTCTCTGTGGCTCAGAGGCAATGAAACTTGAGTGCTCCAGATGTGCATCCGACATCCAGGGCCTAGGGAAAGCACAGTACAGTGATGCTGAAACCAAGGGCCAAAAGCCTGCATTCTAGGCAGAAGTAGCAAAGTGAGTCTTCAGCTAAAGAAGAAGTGTGCCGTTACCTACCCAACCATGTGACACATATTTACCAAGATGGGGGGGGGGTTTCCAGACTGAGGGACCCATGTGGGGGTCTCACCTCCACTACCACCAGCTAGGTGCTTTCAGCAAGGGGTTTTACACAGTCTGTGCCCTATCACAAAGATGGCTGTTGTGAGGCTCATATGGGGCTCACGTGAACTATCTACTGCACACAGACATGCCAGGCAAGGGGCCTGCAGGAAACAGGATGGCATACATACAACCTGACCTCAAGGATGCAGAAGGTGAGCAGGTAGACATATGAACTGGCACACTCACTGTGGCAAGTCCTGTAAAGATTTCTCAGAGAGAAGGGACAGCACCCACTGCCCAAGCCTAGGTTTCCAGACAGCAGGGTACAGAGAAGGCAGCACCACCTGGCAGAAGCCAGTCACAGAGGCTGCCATGTCACACAGCAGGCTCAAGACCTTGTCCTGTAGTCCAGAGCCTTTCTGTACCCCACACAAAAACAGGCAGCTTCATCTGTGGCTCAGTCAACATTATCCATGTGCACATATACAACAGCAGCAAAAGTCGCACCAAATAGTACTTAGCCCACACAGTAGACTCACTTCTCGATTCCCATCTGCTCAACTTTACAGGACACACAACCCCCCTGAACCGCTTTCTCTACCCAGGTTAAAAGATGCAAGAGGCATGGAGCAGTGTCTCACAGCTGTAAGCACTCAGGGTCTCACGGCTGTAAGCTCTCTGACTGGAGTGGGGTAGCAAGGCTGGCCAGAGAGCCCAGGTGGATCCTTGCCTGGCCAGGCACAGGCAGTGAATCTGAGCCCATGGAGGGCAGTGGGATAAAGGAGGGATACAGATTCATGACTGTGTAGAGAAAAATCTACAGAACCTAAAATCATGCTGAAACAGGTAAGAAGAGGTGTTCAGTGTTCCCTGGCTTCTGATCCTAGACATGGCAGGGAAGAAGTATGGAGCCGGGGCCAGACCAAGGAGAGTGCCAGGCACGGGTGCCCATGGCACCTCTACTGGGAGACTACACTGAAGCTCCAGGGGAGGCCTGGACTCAAAGGAGGAGCCACACAGGAGTGGCAGATCTGCAAGAAGAACAAGGGAGTAGCAAGGGCCCAAGGCACAGGGCAAATGAAGCCAGTCCCTAGAGGTCAGGGCAGGGGCGACAGCAGCCAGCTCCACTGAAGGTCCTTGCAATGTTTTATGAACCGTCCACATGAGCAGTGTATCCTCTCATGGGCTACCAATGGGGGGAAACTGGACAGCCACTGTGGCAACTCGGCAGCACCTAGAACTAGGAAAATGCTTCCCCCCACAGTAAAACTACTCCTACCAGGATATCATCCCCAAACTTGCAAAACTATACCACACATCAGTAAGTTAGAACAACAGGTGTGACCATTCTTGGGATTCCTGAAATACTAAAAAAACTAGAAGCAATATTCAGGCTGTACAGCCCAAGCCTGCCGGGTATACACACATGGCTTATCTGAGCAACAGCAAGGGAAAAGGCCTTGTTTTGGGCCATGTGTAAAATGTATAGTGTACAGAAGTCACAAAACTGAGTACTGCAGGCTGGACACACCTGATCAAGACAAATGTGTTTTTCTTTAAAAGAAGTTTCAAAAATGCTTCTGTTTTTTGTTTTTTAAAAAGTACAGTTACACAGGTTCCAACAGAAACTACTGGTTAAAATTTTTAAAATGTAAAAGGCAATGTAACTTACAAAGCTAAAAAGCATTGCTATTTTATAAAAATGATACTAAAAAGTTGTAAATATACCCCAGAGCAAAACATCACAAAATATAAGAATTCAGGATTGGAAATACACATTTTTGGCCAATTTGCTTTCTGACTAGAATAAGACACAAAATGTCCAAGATATACACTGGGTGAAATGAATTATAATTAATTTTCTTAAACACTTAAAAAACAAAAGTACACTAGAATATATAAAGAATTGAAAAAAATCAGACCCCCCCAAATTCAAAGACCCAATTCAAAAATGGGCATCTGAAATGAACAGACATTTCTCAGACAAAGAAATAAAAGCAGCAAACAAATATATGAAAAAATGTTCAACATCATTAGTCATTCGAGAGGTGCAGATGAAAACAACACTGAGATTCCACCTCACCCCAGAAAGAATGGCTGCTATCAAGAAATCAACCAATAACAAATGCTGGCGGGTTGTGGGGAGAAAGGAACCCTTCTCCATTGCTGGTGGGAGTGCAGACTGGTGCAACCACTGTGGAAATCAGTATGGAGATACCTCAAAGAACTAGGACTAGAGGTCCCATTTGACCCAGCTATCCCCCTGCTGGGTGTCTTCCCCAAAGAATTAAAAGAATCATACCACAGTGATATATGTGCACCCATGTTCACTGCGGCACAGTGTGTAATAGCTAAAGCTTGGAAGCAGCCCAAGTGCCCATCAACTGGAAACTGGATAAAGAAAATGTGGTTTTTTTATAAAACGGAGCCATAAAGAACGAAAAACTAGAGTCATTTATCGCTAAATGGATACATATCAAGGCCATACTCTCAAGTGAAATAAGTAGGACACACATGTGTAAATACCGAATAGTTTCTCTAGTGTGAGAAACTGATAGTGTAAACAAGGGTTAAAATGATTAAAATGAATAATTGATAACTTGAAATAGGAAAAAAGGTCCAAAGATGAAGGACTGAAGGGAGGGGAAGGGGAAAGGAAAAGAGGGAAAGGAAAAACTACGAGAAAAGAAAAAAAAATGGAAATGAAATCTATGTAAATAAGGTGGAGGGGGTAAAGGGCGCACAGGTAATGGGGCAAAAAATAAGAACCAAGATACATCATGTACAGGTACAAACACCCAATGATAAATGTAAACGAACTGTATACCTAAAATGTACCAATGAAAGAACTAAAAAAAAAAAACCAAAAGTACATAAAAAGTTGTGAAATCCCCCCAAGTGCAAAAGGTATGGGCCTCCAGCTTCTCTCCCACATCCCCCTGCCCGTAACACCCGGTAAGTGGTCAGATTACTACTGTAGGAGGCTCTCTGGACATGGTCTGTCATCCCTTCCCAGAAAGCCTACCCATGCCCAGAGTCAGCACCACACCAGGGACAGTGCTTTCCTGCTTGTGTCCCTCCTGTCTCCACATCCTCACTTCAACTACACCTCGACCCGCACCTCGAGGCCCTGTGTTGCCTTGAAGGAGCTGTAGAGTGGCAAGGCAGGTGGACAGCTGCCTCCAGGGATCAGCTGCTGAAATGCAGTACACAAAGCCTCCCACAGGGACTTAACTCAGGTTGCATTTCAGCTTTAAGTCTACAGGCTGGTGACTGAAGCACAGTAGTTTAAAAAAATACCAGCAGGATAGAAATTCAATGCCCCAAAATCAATGGTGTTTCTATACACCAATAATGAACCTACTAAGAAAGAAACCAGGAAAGCAATCCCATGCGCAAACTCCAAAAAATTAAGAACCTAGGAATCAACCTAATCAAAGAGGTGAACAACCTCAAAATGAAAATTACAAAGCACTGAAGAGGACATTAAAAAAATAGACTTTCCTTGTTCTCAGGTAAGAACTAAGATGAAAATGCAATATTAACAAAAGCAAACTATAGATTTAATGTAATCCCTCGTAAAACACCAAAAATAAACCAGGCGTGGTGATGCATATCTATAATCCCAGCACTTGGGAGGCTGAGGCAGGAGAATAGCTGTGTGCTCAACCCCAGCCTGGGCTACATAGTGAGTTCAAGGCCAGTGTGAATTTCATAGCAAGAAAGTAATGATTACAAAACCTATCTCAGAACAACAAAATAAAAGACCAACACATTAACCACAGAACTAGAAAAAACAACCTCAAAATGCAGATGGAATCAAAAAAGACCCAGAATAGCCAAAACAATCCTGAGCAAAAAGAGTAAAGCTGGAGGTACCACAATACCGAATTTCAAATTTGTACTACAAATCTGTAGTAACAAAAACCATATGGTACTGGTACGAAAACAGACATGTAGACCATGGAGTAGAAGGGAAGACACAGAAACAAGTCCATCCACCTACAGCCATCTGATTATTGACAAAGGGACCAAAAACATACACTGGAGAAAAGATACCCTCTTTAACAGACAGTGTTGGGAAAACTGCACATCCACTTGTAGATGATCAAAACTAGATCCCTACCTCTCACCCCGTGCTAAAATCAAATCAAAACAGATCAAAAACCTAGACAGAAAACCAAAAAAGTTGTAATTATTGGAAGATAATATAAGGGAATACTTGAAGCCACAAGCACAAAGACTTCCTGAATAGAAATCCAAAAGCACAGGAAATAATTCTGTATCAAGAATCAGCAAAATGGATTACATCAAACTAAAAGCTTTTGCACAGCAGTGAGGAGGCAACCTACACAACAGGAAAAAAAGTTTTGCTAGCTACTTTTTTGATACAAGAATAATCTCTAGAATATGTAAAGAACTCAAAAATTAACCCACCAAAAAACAAATGACCCAATCAAAAAACGGTCACATGAAGTGACTAGACACTTCCAAAAAGAAGAAGTACAAGTGGCCAATAAGTACATGAAAAAATGTACAAGATCTTTGGCCATTAGAGAAATGAAAATCAAAACAACTATGAGATTCATTCTTAGCCCAGTCAGAATGGCTATCATCAACACAAAAAGCAATGAATACTGACCAGGAGAGGGGTAAAAAGGAACATTCTATATTATTGGTGGGAATGTAAACTAGTACAGCCACCATGGAAATCAGCGTGGAGATTCCACTAAAAACTAAAAACAGAAATACTATCTAACCCAGTTATACCTCTCCTGCATACATTCCTGAAAGAATCAGACATCATACTATAGCAATCCACACATACACATGCTTATTGGCAATGCAATTCAATATAGCTAAGCTGTGGAAACAGCCTAGTTGCCCATCAACAGATGAATGGATAAAGAAAATATGGTATATATAGGTAATGGAACATTATTCAGCCATGAGGAAGAATGAAATCATGCCATTTGCAGGAGAGTGGATGGAAATCAACATCATGCTAAGCAAAATAAGCCCAACTCAAAGTTAAATATCGCATGTTTTCTCTTATATGAAAAACCTAAAAAAATAAAGATATTTTAGGTTAAGTTAGGATAAGCTGGACAGACAGACAGACACCCAGAAGGTAAATTACTAGAAATGGGAAAGGAAATGGGGGAGAGGGAAGGAAGGAGGCAAAGCAATTGAAAATGGTCAAGATATCTTATATGTATGTACCAATTCCCCAAAATGAATCTCACTATTCTATATAACAAACATGCACATGCACACACACACACACACACACACACACACACGCACACGCACAAAGTACCTGGGATCCTAAAAGAGTCTTTGTGTAATAGTCTCGAGGCATGAAAACTTCCACAATGGTAACCAGACACCAGAAAGCATCTTCTTGTTCCAGGTATAGGAGGGCCACTGCCACCAACCTAGAAGCAAGAGGGGAGGGTCAGTGTCAGCCCTGTGCCAATCTTCACTGAGACATTTGCTGAGCCATTTTCTCTCCTCTGGGCAAACTATATCTAGCTGTCCAATAAACAAGTAAGTGTTGCTGAACAAGTGAGGCACTTTCTAAAATTTGAGAAGCAAAGCTACACTTCCCTTGCTCTTTCATGTGGTTTTTGTTAAAAGATGAAATTGTTGGGCCAGGGATTTAGCTCAGTGGTTCCAGCACCTGCCTTGCAAGCAAGGTCCCCAGTTCCATCCCTGGTACTCCCCCTCCAAAAAAAAGATGAAATTGTTTCCCAATGACTGACCAGGCTCATTTTTTAAGTAAGTTTTCATTCTAAGAGTTTGCTAATGCAGCTATTCTTTGACTTCATTGTTCAAAAAGTTCAACTACTCTTTTCATGCATTAAAAAAAAAAATGTGGATGTAAATAACAAAGAGTACCAGATGGTTTAAAAAACAACTTTCCAGGCTCCACCTATGCTGCTTCTATACTGGAAGAATGAAAAGGAACCACAGACCAAGGAACCCAGCTGAGAGGTTCTCAGACAATGGGCATCTGGAATAGCACCTGGTGTACTAGGAAAGGAAACTATGTATACCAACTGCTACATTCTTCATAATGGAAACTTGGGTCCAGCTATTACACACTGTCACTAACCAAGAGACTACTTGTTCACATTTTGGGGGGGGTTTTTTGTTTGTTTGTTTTTTGGTATTTTTTTGGTACTGGGGATCAAACTCAGGTCCTTGCGCTTGGAAGGCAGGCGGCGGAACCACTGAGCTAAATCCCCAGGCCTAGAGACTACTCGTTCAATATCCCCAAGTTGGCTCCAAGTAGGCACTGGGGCAGAGGTGAGAAAAATGCCCTTTCTACTTAGCTAAAATCCAAGAACCTCTGCCCGTGTGTTCTACCCTACATTCATCACTCACAGGAAAACCCATGCCCTTTCTCACAATTTGCTCCTGCTCCTTAGGTAAAATTATAATGATCTCATCTCAAATTGGAAAAAAAACAAAAAAAAAGACCTGAGCTAGGTGGGCAGGGAGGCCTCCAGTCATCATGAAGGGATGGAGAGTGCAAAGACGACAAATGACAGATGAAGGAGAAAAACATTTCACAAAAGCACATGGCCAAATCCATATCACCCGAGGATGTCTAAGATGGCAGAGTCCACAGAGCCTTTGAGGACATCACTTAAATGAACTGATGATGGTGAAGACAAGGGGCCTGAATCATCTAGAAAGGATGAAGTTCTTCTACAGAAGTTCTGGTTATTCAGAAGGCACAGACATGAACCAAACATTCTGAAGAAAAACATCCAGTAAAACAGTTAAAATTAAGACCCTTTTACAGTGGGGTGTAGGTGCAGAGAAAAAGCTTCATCTGTAAGCATCCCTTACAGGCAAAGATCCGCTTCCATGACATCATCAGGTAACTAGGGTGCTACCACACCCCCAAATGGGGCCCCTTAGTTTCAGAGATTGTCCGCTTCTAGTTAGTTTTAGACGTGAGAATAATATGTGAATTGTGGCTTTAAGTGAAACAAAACTGCTTTATTAAGCAGTAGCCTATTTACAGGCTTTTTCTTTTTAAAATGGAGACTCTCTAGGAACAGCTGAACTCCCTTTACTTTCCAAGGCCACAGAGAGAGCCACCCTGTTCTCACCACCATAAACAAGGCATGAAATCATCTTGGGTCTTACCCAAGAAACAGTGCAGTCTGAAACCTTGCCTCTCATTTCTGATGCAAACAGACGGCCTGACACCAATGTCAGCACCTGGAATGACCAGAAGCATAAAGACCTCTATGCAGCCAGGATAAACATCAGCATTCAAAACTCAAGCTCATGCACTTGGCTTACAGGGGATTCCTCAAGTACATAAACAGCATCTTCATTCTTTATCTTTCCAATAACCTTAGTTACCTACATCACTCCCACAGAGAAATACAACTGCAAAGCGCAATGCATCAGCAGGCACAAACAGCAGAAGGTGGATCAGCCAGGTAACGTCAGAAGCAGGAAGCCATCTCTAGCACCCAACACCCTGTCCCAGAGGAGCGACATGCAGAGGCCTCATTCTGACCCAGCATGGCTTAGACCTAAGAGCTAGATCGGTGATGGCAAACTTTTTAGAGCTTTCAATGATACAAACAGCCTACTGCGACACACGTGGTAGGTTCACCACCACTGAGCTAGATCATTAAGGACAGCCCAGTGGCTTCTACATCCCCTGCTTAGGGAAGTATGGAAGACATGTTGAGAGAGGCCAGTCTAAAAAAGCAAGGTTAGGTCTTTCAAGAGCTGGGTTTAAATCAGCTAAAGCACTGTTTAAGGCAACTTCCTAATTCACAAGTTTCCTGTATAAATAAGGAGTGACCCTGAATTTTCACTCCATGCATTATCAACCAATGAAATAAAACTTCGCTCAAAATCCAAGTGTGAGGGAACAAGGAAGAATGAGATTCCAAACTGTTTCAACTGAATTTGATTTCGTGATCTTTTTTCTATGTGCTAGGGACTGAACCCAGGCCCTTGTGCACTTTGCCACTGAGCTACATTCCCACCCCAACTTCTGTGTTCTTAATACTTTCTGGAAGCATGTTTGTTTCTGTTTTTCCAGAGCTGGGGACGGTTCCTCACTAAAACTAGCTTTCTATAATTGCTTTTTTCCCTAAAACACTGGCATTTTTTGACTACACAAGAAGCGAGGGAGCTGCCAGGCAGTGCTTGGTGCCCACAATTCTTTGAATGGTACCTGGGAACATGCTGTGGCTGATGCCCACCTGTTCAGCCCTTGGCAGTAGCCAATATCCGGGTTCCGCCAGGAGAAGGCAAGAAGGACATTGCGCAGCTTCTGGATACCCTCTGAGGTGGGGCAGGAGTAGTGCTTGTTGTTGGGCAGTGTCCGAAGCAAGTCCAGCTCAATCTGCTTGGAGGCTGGGTTCTGCTTCTCCAGGGCCTTCTGCAGCAAGGCTTGGAAATAGCCTGGCTCTGCACCATCCTTGAACTTCCTTGTGTGGAAGTCCACGCACCACTTCCACACCTTGGAGCGGTGCTCATGGGGAATGCCTGAGCGGATGAGGGTCTTCAGTTCTGGAGAGCACACCATCTCCCTGTTCACTGTGCTGGCAAAGTAGTTTTCCCACTTGACCCCAGTGGAAACTTCCTGGTTCTCTGTGAGGTACAGAGTCTTCAGGTCCAAGGCACGGACCTTAGCGACCAACTTCTCCTCCTCATCGTCATCAGGCACAGTCCTGAACCCATAGATATCATACTCACTATTGATAAAAACAAAAATGAAAATAAAAATGATCTTTTCAAAAAAATAAATAAATAAAACAGAGTAGACGCAAGGACCTGAGTTTGATCCCCAGTACCAAAAAAAAAAAAAAAAAAAAAGCAGAGTAGAGAACCCAGAAACCAATCCACATCCATGTATACATCTATATACATATGACCAGGCATTTCAAACTAGCAAGCAGTGAGCTTCTCAATAAACAGGGACAACTGCCATCTAGGTGGAAAAAAATCAATTCCAGATGGCTTAAAATATTTAATGTGAAAAACATTGAAGAAAACATAGGCACTGTCACAAAAACAAGACTGATAAACATGGCAACATCAACGGGTATGTGTTTATATATTATACATATACAAGTGATTAAATGCATGTCTCAAAAGATGACAGGGTCCAGCCAGGGATTTGGCGCAGTGGTTTCTCCACCTGCTGCGCAAGCGCAAGGACACAAATTCAATCCCCGGTACCAAAAAAAAATGAAAGATGACAGGGTCTCACTATGCAGTTCAGGCTGGCCTTGAACTCACCATGTAACCTAGGCTGGACTCGAACTTGCGGCGATCCTCCTGCCTCTGTCTCCCAAATGCTGGGATTATAGGCATCCGCCAACATACCTGGCAGAGACATCATTTTATTTGTTTGAAAAATTTTTTTGGTACTGGGGATCAAACTCGGAACCTTGAGCTTGCGAGGCAGGCGGCGAAACCACTGAGCTAAATCCCCAGCCCTAGAGACATCATTTTAAAAGGTGAAAAGACAAAGAAGAAAATATTTGTAATGTATTAGGGATGAACAGATTACCTAAGCAGATTTCCCTTACAAAGAAAGCCCAGTTCTCCTTTATGGGGCCCCTTTCTTTCTGAATCCTCTGTGGGTATAGCTGTGTCCCCAAAAAGGATCCTTACTCTTTGGAACACTGGCTCCTCCTGAAGTAGATATGGTCTGGAAGCAGGGTGACTTTGACATGGCACATGAGATCTGATCCCCAGATCTATTCCTTGATGATAGGGGAAATGATGGTGTCATCTGTTCAGCTGACCCAGCAGCACTGTCATTTGCATCAAATGACACAAGAGTTGTGTGAAGTCCTCTATGAACAGCTATTCTGCTGAAGGGACTTCAGGAACAGGGTATAACTCCCAACAGTCGCTGGCACCTTTACCTGACAAGATGAGGCTTCACAAAGGCTTGCTCTTGTTGTTCCTGACTCTCAACCTGCAGCGCATCCTCCAGCAGTTGGGCAATCACTTCCCGGGTGGGCCCCTGCTCTTCTGAACACACTGGTGTCTTCATTTCTTGAAGCAGTATCAGGTACTTGCTTTCTATCTGGCAGAGCTTGGCTTCCAGGCTGGAATACTTTAGAGCAAGTGGGAGGTTACCTCTATCCAGATGAGACACAAAAAAAGCCTCCCCTCACATGGCTCAAGCAACTGATCAATGACAAGCCCTAGACTATCAGGAAGTGAGCCAGAGACAGACAGTAACAAAGGCAATGTTAATGCATGCTGCTGGCCAACTGCTATGTTTAACATAGCTCCCTCCTCAAGGCCTGGCACATAAGGCACACTGATAACCAGAGGCCTGGGTGCCAAAACATGCCACACCCCTGCACAGGGCTGGAGTGAGCAGCAGACACCAGATGCCAACACTGAGGTCAAGCTGGTGCCACCAACCACATGGACCATCAGTGGTCACCCCATGCCATGCCACTTTTCTTAGGACACTGTGACCCAGGACTAGCTCCCATCTGTCACCTGATCAGAAAAAGTAAACACATCTGGAAAACACGCAGGGGTAAGATTTGGATAGATGCTTTGAGATTTGCTCAAAAAATTACACCAGGTACATAGGCACCACAGGCAAGTGTCATCTGATTATAATTCAGTTACAACTGGAGTATTTGTGGTCCCTTTGTACTCTGCAAAGCCCTTTCCAGCCATAATCATCTCTGACTCTCAAACCAACCCAATGGTTCCGAGAGAAGGCAGTATCCTCACCACCTGATTTTACAGATATGAAACATGATAACAAAAATCTAAATACTCTTAACTTGGGGAACCTATAATTGTACAAAATTTTCCTCAAAAAAGTGCATTTAAAATGTATATGTATGACAGAAGCCACATCTACGGGCCTTTCTGTCTTCATCAAACACAAAGTGCATGGCTCTATGTACTATACATATTTTAATATATTTTGATACCAACAGTCATCTTTCTCCAAGCACGGCAGTGGAACTGGTTTTAAAGCACATCCATTTAAATGTGGTTTTCTAGTCTTCCCTCTCACCAGTTAATAGGAATACTTCCATACGGACCCACCTTGGCCATCAGATCTCTCTCTCTCCTTTCCGCATTTCTTCGTAGAGCTGAGAGTTCCAAAATCTCCTTATTTAGAAATTTATTTTGGGCCTTGTACCCTTGTAGATTATCCTGTGGGGGGAGGAAATCCCATCAATTCACACTGGTTGGATATTGACTATGTGATAGGGTTTGCTGCCTCACCAAACAGTCTCTAAATCAGGGTCAGCTCTAAGGACCTGGAAGTTGTTAACAAACTTTTGGGTTAATCTTCCTGGCCACCTGTGGCAGCAGAATGAAGGCAGGCACTGCTACTGCAACAAAGGAGACAGAAGAAATGTTGACTTAATGGTGGTGATTTTTCTCAACTGATGACAGCTGAAATGAACAGTACTTACTTCCTAAATCTATGCAACTATTTTACCTACTTGTAGTCGTTGAGGTGGTACAAAGAAAGTGGTATTTTACCTTCTTTTTTTTTAAACTAGAGAAATTGAACATATTCTCTCAAGGTTCTCATTGTTACTTATGTACTTTGTTAAAGAAAAAAATGGTTACAAACATATACAAAAACCCTGAACTAAAAATTACACATAATAAATTCAACCTATGATTATAAGGTACTTAAAGAGAATGTACTGCTCAACTTTTTTACATTGAAAAAGTTCAAACTTATGGAAAAGCTTAAAGCAAAGTACAGTGGGGCTGGGGAAGAGCTCAGTGGTGAGCACTTGCCTTGCATACACAAGACTCTGGATTCTATCCTCAGTACTGGAAAAAAAAGGGACCAATATTTTGTCCCTACCTCAGAATACTACAAAAGTAAGAAGTAACCATTTTCAGACACAAAAAAGAGTAAAATCCAAAAGATCAGAAATCTTTACAGGCCACATCCACTGACAAGCAAGAAAATTGGCCAGAAGAGCAGTTTTTAAAAAAGATTATCTAAAAATACATTTAAAATATTTTAACAGATTTTGTTTACATAAAAGTATATTATATTTACATATGAAAACTATATATACATGTTATTTTCCACCTAGTCATTTTAGATGTGAGGTCAAAGAAGAATTCAGTACTCCCTCTTCAACCGTGCAGTTCAGCCCTGGAAAAGGAGGACACAAGGTCAAGACATCGCTGTCAAAGGCCTCCTCTCTCAAGCCTTCCAGCACTGCACACAAGGTGTGCACTAGGGCAGAGGGACAGAAAACCCAAGGTCTTGACCAAGGGAGGACTCATGTGTCCCACCTGGAACCCATCTGGCAACCACTGCCTCTTTACAAGCTGCACCCACTGAACCTCATGGTTGTGAATTTTGGAGCCAAAGGGTTTTTAAATGGCTGAGAAATGTTCAGGAAAAATATTTCATTATTGACCCTAAACCATCCCAATTATTATGCCACAAAAAGGAAATGGAAGGAAGGGTCCACCCTGATTCACCCTGTTAAGTGTTCTCCAAAAGGGAGGGGCCCTCACCATGCACCTGGCTCAGTTCCTGGGGAAATGTGACCCACACCTCTCTCTTGCCCAGTATAGCCCACCATGGCTTGGAAACCTTGGTTCTGGCATAGTCCCCACATTCTGTGAACACAGATGTGTTTGCAAAATGAACACTTCTAATGGGATGTATGATTAGGGTTGGGAGCAGTTAAGGTCACATATATAAAGAAAACCAACTTCTACTGGCAGCACTAACAAAGACATCTTTTATAGGAAAGGCTATTTTATAGTAAATGTAAATATAAAGTAATGAGGTTGGGGTTTTGTGGTTGTTTGGGTTTTCTCATTAACAAATCCTGTGCCTCACACCCAAGGGTGCTGTCCCTGAGAATTAGTCACTATGAGGGACCATCTATACATTTCAACAGTGCTGCTATCTATCACTCCAACGTTCTTAGCTCTGTTTTGGAATGACCTTCAAGGTGCCTGGTCTGCTCATCACTCATGCAATCCGCTGCAGTGCATGAAAGGAGGTTTGAAGCACATGCTCACCAACGACCTCAACACCAGTAATCCTTTGCCCTTCGGGGACAAACTCCACTGGGGGCAAACACGCTTAGAGCCAAGTACTCACAAGAAGGGGGCAGCCAGGTGGAGAACACTTTGGGCTCAGTGGGGCTGGCAACTGGGCTCTGCCCAACAATTCATGCCCTAGGAGACATCTGTCCACCTGAAACCTCTCCAACAATCTCAGAAGATGGTGGAAGAAGGACCTGATGACCCTCTCTATGGCCCAACAGCAGCCCAAGGCCATTCAGCTCCATCCCCTGGATAATGAGGCTTCTTGGCAGGCATCCGAGTCCAACCACCCCTGCCTTCCACAGTGCTGGGTGTTCCAACAGCATCTGCTGTCAGCACCCTAGGTCGGACCCAGAAGAATCACTGCTTCTCACCCAGAGGGGGCCCACACATGGATGCTGGGAGGAAAGCTCTGTCTTCTGTCCTTCTCAACATCAAGACCCTTCCACCCGGGGTACAGGGGTGCAGACTCCTGCCAGACCCACTGGAGCTGGGGTCCACCCCTGACTGGTCCTTCACCAGCTAAGGGAATGAGGCTCCTGCTCCAGGCCTGTCAGGCTGCGTGCGAGGCTGTGCAAGTAAGTGTGTGTATGTCATACACACAGAAGGGACAAGTGACCGTTTCCACAAGGTCTGTGGGATACCGAGATCCTAGGTTAATCCAAATAGAAAGGGAAGGCTCAGCTGCCTTAAAGCACAAAAGGGAGAGATCTGAACCTCCTTCAAGAAGTGGCGACAGCATTCACATTTCCCAGGGGGCCTACTGAGAACATTAATAACCGACAATAAGCCCTATTATACTTGTCAAACACAAAAACAAGAACAGGCACAGTGTTCTCGTCTCACCAAATGAGCTCCCAGAGATGAGGACCTCTAGGGTGATCTAGATGGAGGTACCAGTTTTGGGAGCCCTGTCCCTGTAATCAGAATCAGTGTCCCGCTCTTACTTTCAGCCTGTCCAGCTCCAGCTGGTCCCTGCTGGCTGGGGCGACCAAGTTGGAGCCCGGCACCAAGGAGGGGGAAGACACATTGCCCTCGCCCTCGCTGAGCTTGATGATGACCTCATCCTTGGCCTGGATGGTCTCCATCAGCATCCCCAGCCGCTCATCGAGCTCGCCCACCGTGTTCTTCAGGGTCCTCACTTCCTGCTGCAGACTCTCCTTCTCCAGGCTCAGCCGCTCCAGCTGGCTGCTGAGGCCCAGAATCTGATCGTCCTTTTGGTGGAGCAGCTCCAGCGTAGCTCCGGGAACCCCTTCGCAGAATCGGCCACTTGTGAAATACTTGTCATACTGGGAAGACCGGACTGTCTGCTGTAGCAGCCGGACCAGCTCCTGGGAGCCAAGAAGACGACAAGGTGAAGGGGAAAGTGGGAAGGAAAGGGCAGAATTATGATAGCACCACAAGGAACAACTGCTAGTCTGAGGAAACACAGAAACTTTACTGGAAACTCCTTGAAAGATAGCAAAACTAAAGAGGAAAAATATTTACTCCATAAAGACTGCCTGTAGAGAACAATGATAGGAAATAGGAAATAACGGGAATGCATATAGTTGTTAGCAATGGTGCTGGCAAGTATTAATCAGAATTAGAGAATCTGTGCTCTAAGAGTCACTGAACTGCTAAGCAATTAATTGTAATCAGGTCTGATCAGCTCAGAAAGAATCTGCTGTTTAACAGGATGTGGAAAGTTTTAAACAACTGTTACAGAACTCTGGGCTAACACCATGTTTAAAGAGCAACAAACTCAGAGTAGAGCTGGCCAGAGTGCAGACAGCACCGTCTTGCAACCTCCTGTAAGGGGCTGACCCTGCCCTATCAATCAAACCTCTCTGGACAAACCACCACTGGGCAGAGCAGCAGTGCCCGGGAAGGTCACCATGGCAATGTGAAGCTACAGAGAAAGGCACTTCTGGGAAATGGAGCATGAATGGGCTGCGCTTCCGGAGGTGGGGACTGCAGAGGTGGATAAGACAGCAGTCTGAAGATGGTTACCTTCTGGCTAGTCAGGTCTTTCTTCAGCCGCTCCAGCTCCTCCTGCTGGCTCTGAACCTGCAGCTGCATCTCGGAGGCCAGCCTGACACTGCCAGTGGCCAACATCCCCTCGCTGGAAGGGTCTCCACTGCTGTGCCGATTCTTGTATGACCCAATGATGTCTTTCAAAGGGCGCTTCCCTTTGTAGGGGTTACGTCCAAAATCAAAGGAGAATCCCGAGCCAGATACTCCTACACAAAAACAAAACTTGCTTTTCTAAGAGCTGGCCAAATCGTCCTTCTAGGAAGTACAAAACATTAAGCGTCCTCACAAATCATCCCCCAGGAGTGTGTACTCATCACCCACAGAATGCAGGTGGACTAAGATGCCCCTCTCCCCTCACCTTGTTCTACAGAAAAATCAACATGCCCCAAACCAGAGATGATGCCTCTGTGGGATCCCTCCCTGGATGCCCACCACATGATAATCTTAAAAGAAAACTAAGACACAGGGATGCTTGGCTTCCTATTTTACTAATTTATAATAAAAAGAAAACAAAACAAAACCTAAATGTGTTTTTTTTATCGTGAATACCTATTTTAAAATGTAACTTTGCCCATTTTTTTCTTTATAATGAATATTTTAAAATATTGTAGGATTTGAATAAATTTTAATGCAGATGGCTTCAAATATATATTCAAGATACAGACAAGAGACACCGAGGGTATATGCTGTACAAATTCAAGTTACACAATGCTGGTTTCATGTTGTGCTGGTGTACAAGGAAGGGCCATCCACTTCCTGCAAATAACATGGACAACAAGTCGGCAGGCTGATTCTTCGGGCAGCTGCAGAAATGCCCACAACTCATACAAGTGCCCTCTCAAGGAGACCAGGGTGGGCAGAAGCAGAACCAGCTATTAGCAGTGGAGAAAGACTCTCCAGGAAGTGCTGAGAGCACTTCATCTCTCCTCAGGCACTGAGACCCCCAGTTCACACTTCTACATCGCTCAGTTTCCATGAGAAGTCACATGCTTAGTAAACTCCCCATCCATATTCCTCCCTTCCAGGAAGCCACCCCAGGTCACAGTGGCCCCATCCTGGGTATTCCGGGTGGCTACGCCATACCACTGAGCAAACAAGTAGACTCAACCTGGCTGCACCATATACCATTTCCTCAGAACCAGAGTTCACACCATCATCCCCGGCACACAGGAAATAAAGCCCCTTCTCAAAGTAATCACAGCAGTATTTGCTCTCCCAATAAAGATTTCCCCAAATCCTGTCTTCTCCTGGTGGCCCATGCTAGAATCAAGCACACAGCAGAATTTCAAAGTTATTTACTGTAATTGTATGTTTAAAACATTAACATACTCTTAATAAATCAATGCATCTAGATTGTTAACAGCATTAGGCAAAAGACTGATGGAAAATTTTATGAATGAATCAAGCTGTCACTCCTAACCATAATCAACTGTAATAGTGGAAGAGAAAAAAAACAGACATGCTGTGGCTTCAAATACATGTAACAAGAAGTACACAGCACCCCAAGCCAACAAAAAATATATTCCTACCACAATTTTTAAAAAGTCAATCCTGAATCTGGCCAAGCTTCAGTTGTAACTTCAGTATAAGGAAAAGGAAGGACAGAGGAGTATGTTAAATGAGCTCTCCAACAAAACTCAGAGGTGGGAAATTCCCCAGTTATCACCATTGGATTTCTGAGCACATGTGACAGGAGAAAGGAAAGGGAAAAGACACAAGGTGTTTAGACAAGAAAGGCCTAAAAAGTCAGGTGTGGTGGCATACAACTGTAGTCCAGCTACCCAGGAGGCTGAGGGAGGAGGGTCACAAGTTCTAGGCAAGCCTGAGCAACTTTGGGAAATCTTGTCTCAAAACAATTTGTAAGGGAACTGGAGAGGTTGCTCAGCAGGACAGTGCTTGCCTAGCATGAATGAGACCCTGGGTTCAATTCCCCCATCACAAAACAAACAAAACAAAACAAGGGAGCAAGAGAGATGAGAAGACCTGTTATTAAATGCAATGTGTGAGCTTTGTTTTGATCCTCATTTGAATAAACTATCAGGAGACATTTAAGGGAGGGAGAGGAAGGGAACCACAAGGAGAAAGAATTAAGATGTGCTATGTGCATGTACCAACTCCCCACAACGAAAGCAATCATTATGTACTATAACACAAACATACCAATAAAAATAAAAATAAACACATCAAAATTGTTTAAAAAGAGATTATTTAAGAAAGAGTTTGGGAATTACGTCATCTTAAGTATTTACTATAATTTCTTTAAGATGTAATAATGAAGCTGTATTTACAGTTCTTTTGAAGAGTCATTATCTCTTAGAGACAGCTATTAAAATCCAAGCATGGAGGCACACACTTGCAATCTCAGCACTCTGGGACGCTGAGGCAGAAGGATTGCAAGATTTGAGCCCAGCCCAGGCAACTTAGCAAGACTCTATCTCAATAAAATAAAAAGATCTGACAGTGTAGTTCAATCCAAAGGTCCCCAGTGCCACCAAAAACATAAGTAAAATTTTTAAAAAGAGATACCTACTAAAGTATTTACAAATGCAACAGATGACTGTCTAGAAGTTACTTTAAAATAACCCTTCTGTGGGGCCGGGGATGTAGCTCAGGGGTGCCATGCCTGCTTCGCAAGTGCAAGGTCCTGAGTTTGATCCCCAGTACCAGCCCCATCCAAAGAAAATCCTATCTCTAAAATTACCCTTCTGGCAAGGACCTGAGTTCAATCCCCAGCACCAAAAAATAAAATAACCCTTCTGTAAATAAGGACCAAAATGGATGAGATATTGGGAAGTAGAAATAAAATGTTCAAATAGGAAGAGGAACAAAGAAGGAAGACAGAAAGAAAGGAAGGGAAAAGAAGGAAAACATGGAAACAAAGCTTTTATAAATGAGGGGAAGAAAGGTTGAAGGGAGGGGAGGAGAATGGGGAAAAAGAGAATCAAGATACATTATGTACAGGTACAAATTCCCTACGATGAATGTGATCATTATGTATATCAAAAAAGTACTGGGCTGGGGATTTAGCTCAGTGGTTCCACCACTGCCTTGCAAGTGCAAGGTCCCAAGTTCAATCCCCAGTACCAAAAAAAAAAAAAAGTACCAATAAAATTAATTAAAAATAAAAACCCTGCTGATGGTGAGTGTAGGAAAGAAGTACTTAGAAGAGAAACACGAAGTAAGACAGGCTGTAGTTCAAAGCTGCAGAAGCCAGGGTGATGGGTGCCAGAGCCTGGATTCTGCATGGTCAAGGCCCATGTGGAAGGCCTGGTCCCCAGCCTGGGCTGCAGAGATAGAAACTGAAGAGGTGGGCCCCTACTCTTCCTCTCTTGCTCCCTGGCCTTGAGAGCAATGGCTTTGATTTGCATGTGCTCCCACCAGGATCCACTGCCCATTGGCCAAGGACTAAAACGTCCAAAGCCAAGAGCCAAAATAAACCTCTTCTCTCTGTAAGTCAATTTTCCTTGAGTAGTTATTACAGTACTAGAAAGCTGACTAACTCAGTGTACATGAAAAATTCATGTAATTCATGACACTATGTTTTCCTCTGTTGAGTATGTCTCAAACTTCTATAAACTGCTTTTAAACCACTGTTTCCATCAAGAGCAGCATGACTTCCAGGTGTTCTACCTCCTAAAAAAGCTATACACCCACTGGAGTGCATGATCATCTTAGAAGTCACTGGTGGTTACAGAGTGACAGTGCAGAAACACGCCTGTACCTTTGCTTCCCTCGGGTATCTGCTTCTTCCTTTCCTCCTGTACCACAGACTCCTCCAGATCCTTTGGAGGTGGATCTACAAGTTCCCACTCTTCATTGGTATAAAACACAGTCTTCCGACTATCATTATGCCCTCTCCCAGGACGGAATGATGACATTGAATTCCTATTGGGAAGGAAGAAATGTGTTATTTAAAAACAAGGAAAAGTAAACCAGGCATGGCAGCACACTCCTGTAATCTCAGCACTCAGAAGGCTAAGGTGGGAGGATTGCAAGTTCTAGACCCACCTGGGCTACATAGCAAGTTCAAGTCAACCTAGACTACACAATGAGACTTTGTCTCAAAAAAGAGGAAAAGGGGGCAAAAAATAAAAATAAACAAGAAAACGTAAAATACAACACAATTTCATGTGTGCAGGCCTGGCAAAAATTTAAATGTGGCAATACCATATGTTGGTGAGGATATGAAGAAATGGTTAACTCTTGTATACTGCCAGTGTGAGTGTAAACTGGTACCATTATCATGGAGAATAACTCTAAGAATACAGAGTAATGCTGACGACATTCCTACCCTAGGATACCAGAATTTCCTAAAAAGAAATTCTTACAGGGAGACTAAGCAAGAACATTCAATGCAGCATTGTTCATATTAGGGGAAAAAAAGATATAATTACCTACATATCCATCAACAGATGAACAGATGAACAGATGAACAATCAAATACCATACAGCACTAAAGGTGAACTCATTCAACACATACTTAACAAGTGCCTGCTCTATACCACGTACTCTTCTGGGTCGTGGGACACCCAGGGAACACAACACATCAAGCTTCTCGTCCTGTGGGACACACATTCCAGCTAAAGCTACATGTATCATAGGCAGAGAGATTTTTTTGAATGCTGATGATAAAGGAAAAAAAAACAGAAAAGACAAGTACAGAATGATACTGTTTTACATGTTCATGCTAACATTATTAATAGACACTGTTTATGGATATAAATAATAAAAAACTATTTTAAAAATCCACACATGAATAATGATCAAGTACAGATTATTGACTACCTCTGTAAAGAGCAAGAGAATGGATTCAAGAAGAGAGGATTTTAACTATATTTATAATGTTTTACTTTGTTTTTTCAAATGCAGGAGAAATAGGACAAAATTATAAAGATGGGAGCAATCAACATACTATATACCAGCCCATGTGCCAAAATATTTCATTAGAGGTTTTAAAAACTGGGTTGGGATTCTGCTTCCAGTGAAGATTTGGGACTGGATTTACTCACCTTTCTGAAAACTAAAGAACAGAACAAAATCTAGGAAATAATGGCTTTCAGACACTGGCTGTCATGCAACTCAGGACAGAGAATCCTGAGAGAGGGAAAAAACAATGGAAGTGAATCCCACCACTGACCCAGCCCACTGCCAAGAGGTAGTTTCCAGACCAGAGGACAGGCAAGGGAAGCCCTGGAGAAGACCAGTAGCTCCCTGGGTTGAAAAGACAGAGTGAAGCCAGGCATGCTGGTACACACCTGTAATCCCAGCACTCTGAGAGGCCGAGGCAGGAGAACTACAAATTAGAGCCCAGCTTGGGCAACTCAGCAACTTGACAAGACTCTATTTCATAATGTAAAATTTTAAAAGGGCTGGGGATACAGTTCAGTGTTAATGCCCTAGGTTTGACCCAGAAAAATAATTTAGAAGACTCCAAAGAAATCTGACAACACTTAGGTTCCCAACCTGCCACAAGAATATACAAAGGCATAACTTTCTACTAAAACTGCTTTAACAAGGAGTCCCCAGAACCCGATGATTACACCTAAGACCTGGCAGGTGTTTTCTTAAAATTACCGACTTAGGACCAAAAGGGAGCTGGCAAATGCACATGCCAGTCACTTCCTAAGCCCTTCTAGTGCCTGGCACCAAGCTACATCTGCACAGAAAGGCTTGGGTCAACTGCAATCCCCAAGAAGCCAAAATACTGAACTCTGGCTTTACAAACATCATAGAACTGTGGGGAAAACTATTTCAGAATAGCCACTCTCATGGCCGGGGATTTAGCTCAGTGGTTTCACTACTTGCTGCGTAAGCTCAAGGACCCGAGTTTGATCCCCAGTACCAAAAAAAAAAAAAAGGAATAGCTGCTCTCGAAAGAAAGGAAATCGCTCACAAATGCTCCAACTACTTCTGTTCATTTTTGACACAACTGGTTTGTTGCTTCCTGAGCACTGGCACCTCTAGTCCTGCCACACTATCTTCAGTGGCCCCACCTATGCTGAGGTCCTCCCAGGAGAAAGCTTCCATGCAGTGTGTATGATCATCCCCGTCCATCTCAGCAGCAAAATCTCCTTTCATTTGCCTGGGCTCCAAACTGTACCCTTGCTCTGGTTCTCAAAAACTGAATATAGGAAGGAGAAATGAAAGCAGGGAAGACACACACACAGCCTAAAAGCAGGAAGAAGGACACCTACTTTACCCACCAGGGTTCCGCAGTTTCAATCTGTCACAAGCCTGCTTGCACAAAGTCACACTCTTGCCCAGAGCTGAGAGGTGCCAGGGGGTGCACTACCACCTGCCAAGCTCTGGCAGTGGTGATAAAGCTCAAAGCAAATGCCTCCTTAAGTGGAGAATACTGAACCAAGCCCTGGGTAAGCATGGACGTGGTGAAACCTGTTCTGTGACCGTCAACATGGGTCATGGCAGTGCAGACTCAAGCACAAGCATGCTGCCCACACCATTCGGCAGAGGTTTAGCAGGAACCAGGGTTTGGTCTGTGTACCACACTGTGGAAGCCACAGCCCTGTGCACATGGGGTTCTTGGGGCTGGTGTCAAAGGCTATCCTTCAACAGTACCTGCTCTCCAAAAGCCCCACTCCTTTTAAGAGGGCTCTGAATGTTCTCCAGGCTTTGTGCTTATGTCCAATAAGCACTGAGCTGCCCTGATCCAAGGCAGGAAGTTAGGTGCTACCGGCAGCTACATAGCATCCAACAGCAGCAGTCTGCAGCCTGCGTCTTGCTAAACCATCACCAGCCAACTGCATCATCACTAAGAAAGCCTCTTCCACATCCAAAGGTTTTAGGTGGATTTCTGCAGTTTAGCAATGTATTCAGTATGCACCTGAACCCTAATGATCAGAGGGAATTCAATGAAATCTCTCCTGGAACTACCAAGCTTCAGTAAGCAACCTTTTCAGTGGGGGATACCACTGAGGCAGAGATGGGCTTGCTAGGACCCTTTGAGCAAAAGGGGAGCAGGCCACCCCAGGTCACTAATCTGATGGGCTTCTCAAACCCCTCAGGCTACAAGCTGTAAAGTGAATTGTGTAGAACAGAAGGCCTGACAAGGACTAACAAGCTACTCCAGATTAGTGACAAGAGGGCTCCAAGGGCCACAGCAGGTGGCCCCAGACACTCCAGCACTGCCAGCCCTCTTCTGTCCCCTGCAGGGGAGAGCAGGGCACTATGACATGGTGGATGCAGAGAATGCTAGGTCCCTGAAGTCAATGGACACTGAAGTCCCAGGGCGCAACAGACAGCCACGCAGCTCCTGCCTCACCACGATGGCGGACCACAGACAAGCAGGCACAGAAATGCAGCAATTGCAAATGGGAGCAAGGATGTGAGGAAGCACTGTAGTGAGGAGTGGGAGGATCAGGATGGCTTCCTGCAGGGGCAAGACAAGCAGGAGGAAGAAGGGCAGAGGGCTCCTCCCAACACAGGCCCTAGAGGGGACTGCATTTTTGGAAACAGAGACATAGAATGGGCCTGCCACAAAGGAGGCTGCAGGAGTTGGATCCAGGCTGGCTCTTAGGCCACATTCAGCAGGTGCAGCAACTTGGCTCTCAGCCAAAGGCAATGACAACCTCTAAAAAGCAGAGGGAGTGGACTAACCTGAGACAGCAGAGTTTGCAGACAGGTCCCCTCCCCAGCCCCCAACTGGAAACATAACAAGATCTGGGCCAAGCACTCCCTCTGGGGTCCAGAGGAGGCACTGAGGTTCTCCAAACCTGGGTTAATGACTACATACACATGCCAGCTGTGGTTACAGTCTGTGTCCATGAGCCAAAGCCGTCACCTTTCTGACAACCACAGTGATTTCCATGCAACAGTGGTGTTTCCAATGAAAGGGCCTGGAAGTGCATGGACAGCATTAAGAGGCAAGCGGGCTGCTGGGGGGAACCACCAAGCACAACCACATGCATCCCAGGAGCCATCAGGGAGGATGGGGCTCCAATACCAGGGCAGACACAGCCGGGCCAACTTCCTGCAGGCCCTGTGACTCCACCGGCCAGAACCACATCCTTCCTTCACACTTCCCTCCCTGAGACCCAGCTCTGAAAATGTCCATGCAAGGATGCAGTCTGACTACATTCCTTGTCTTTCTTGGCAAACATCGAGCTGTATCATACAAGGAAAATACAAATAAATACGACATCAGAGCACCAGACACAAATAACTTCCCCAAATTTACCACACATCTGGTGCCTGCTTTGGGCTGGTTTAGACCTTCTGCTGTGCCCTCCTGGGGATAAAGAACTAAGTCATCAGCTGTGTCCCAGACAGCAGAGCCCTCTTCAGACTCCTGGAAACACCAGCCATGAACACAAATCATTACTGCTACCAAGCCTGGGAGTCTGGAGAGAAGCAGAAACAAAGTCAGAAAACGGTAGCACCAGCAGAGACCCAGGAGGCCAGTGAGAAAGAGGGGCAGGGCACAGCATCTGGGCCTCCACCCACTGGGGAAGGCACCACCTCCACCCCACTCACCAGGTCAGGGAGTCAGGGTAACGACAAGCAATGGTGCCTGCAGGACTGGATCACAAAGCCACCCGTCACCAGCCCTAGCAGTGAGCCAGAGACTGCAAGACACACTTACTCACATGGGTCACTTACAACAAAGGAAAGGAAGCCCAGAGAAGCCAAGGGACTGGCTCATCTAATAAGAGCAGGCCTGGGGCTCCAAATCCCAGACTGACCACGAAGAGCACAGCCTTTCCATGACCCTACCCAGAGATAAATGCAACCCAGGAGCACCAGGCACACAGCAGGCACAGCCCATGCCACACAAGCACTGTCACTGCTTCAGCCCTGCAGCAGCTGAAGTCAGCATGCCTCCCACATATGCCCCTGTGCTCCCACACTCCATTCTCACTCCACTTGCACTCGGATCCACATCAACCAGTGGAGTTCACAAGAGGTCTAGTTTTTCTACCTGATATGATCTGGACACTTGCTGGTTATAGGAAATCATTAAAATAGGAAAACAAGTGAAACTACTAAACTTAAAACCCACACACTTATCAAGGGATGTATGACTGAGCCCTTGCCTGCGAGGCCTCTTCTGCGTCTGTGGTTACCTACTGCTGTCCATCACCTTCCTGCATAAATCACACCACAAGATATCCCCATGCTGTTCCAATTCAGTGTTCCTTCTTTCTTAAAAGTGCAAAGAGACTTACAGTTAGAAACAACATAAACATGGAATCTCGTGGACTTTTAATAACTTTTTTCTCTCATTTTTTCACAACTATGTCACCCACACAACAGTTTTTTAGTGACCCATTTTTACCAATTTTCCCTTTAGGTGTCTGATTTTTCACAGAAATGATTCCTTCTTATACTTTCTGAGTTTTCTAAGTATTTCACTGATTTACATAATTACAATGTACATCAGCCATTAGCTGATCAGGAACAAGACCCAGCTGAGTCTTGGGGAGTCTGCAGTTCAGCCGGGCAGCGGCTGGCAGGGCCCTTTAGTCTCATACAGCCAGCGTGAACCTTAGCCCAGAGGGAATTCAGAGCATCAGCTCATGAGGACAGCTTCATAACAGAGCTTCAGCTACCGATAAGAAAACAGAAGCATTTAATTGTCCTTTAGGCCCTGACTATGCTCAATTTGGATACTGTTTAGAATCCATTAAAAAAAGACACACATAACTTTTGGGCTATTCCTCTAAAATATAGGGATAAAATATTTTTACTATTTCAAAGGTCATTAAAATATCTCCAGGCTGGGGATGTAGCTCATGGCAGAGCACTTGGCTATTATGTGTACAGGCGCTGGGTTCCATTCCCAGGGCAGAAAAAAATAAAAGACTCTCCAGGCACCCAAAACATTTTATTTAAACCTTCATAAAGCATGCCACAAATAAAAAGATAAACAAAAGAAAAGCCAAACACCACAAACACTTAAGATCCATATGGCATCATGAATATTTGGTTTCTATAGAAAGTGGTCCTACAAAGGAGCATTTGTTACTAGCTATAACCCCAACTATGGCCACCAACCCTACTTCCCACCCAACTCAGTGCTAGGCAGTGCTCTGACCACTCTGCACTACTAGTTCATCATCAACATTCAAGCTCATGAAGTCCATACAATGACTACCACCTTTTATAAGTGAGGAACAGAGGCACAAGAAATTTGCCCACAACACCCAGCTACCAAGGGGCACAGCTGGGAACTGAACTCAGAAAGTCCAGCTCTTACCCCGTGCCACACTCCAAAAGCAAGGATGATAGGCAGTAACCCCAGTGATGTTCAACTCTCAATGTGCTCTGTCAGTTGTCACACACCAAAGTGACATGTGCTTCCTTTCCTAGGCAGCAGAACTCAAAATCATCCTAAACTCAAGGACACAGAAAGCACATAGTAATAGAGGTCTGTCTCTGCTTCATTCCTTTCCCTAATTCTGAAGGCAGACAAGGCTACTCAGGAACAAAAACCTGGTAAATCCATAGTCCTCCAAATATGTTCTCAGGCAAAGGTGGAAGGAACCTGGGTGTACCTTTCAGTTCTGACACATATGTGCCCCATGACCTTGAGCAATCACTTTATCTCTCCAGGCCTCAGCTTTTCAACCTGTAAAATGCAGGGAGGACCTTCCCATGGTTTTCTGCCATTTTTAGGAGCACAGACCCATTTCTTTGCTGAGAAGCATGCTTCTGTGAAACAGAGGAGCAGTGCTGCTCTAGGTACAGGTGCGAGTACCTTGCTGTTTCTCCCCGGGCCCCTACCCCTGCCCCTACTGGAAGGTGAGTGGGACACAATCTCATGAGACAGGGCACACTGAACACACAGGCACAGCGAGCAACTGAGGCTCAAACAGATGTGATGGTCAGACTGAGCAGACGGGCACAGTGTAGATGTGGGGTTCAGAGGAAGGCAGCAAATGGCCAGAACACAGAAGCTTGGAGAGTGTGTGTTCAGGCGAACAGCCACCCAAGGAACAGGCTGAAGCAACACTGCTGAGAATCTCAGCATCAGACAGAGCTGACTCCACAAGCTTTGAGAAGAGAACAGCAGAATGTGGCTGGAGTCAGGCAGGCCTGCTGGTCAAAGCCCCAAAGTGCTCTCCCTCACAATGCTGGTCTTCTTAGGTCTGGGCCCAACTGCATCCTACTCACTTCTAACATAAGCCCAGGTCTGAAGAACTAAAAACACATAGAAAAGAAATTGCTTCATCATACTGAACTCAGCCATAAAGACACAAAAAAGGGAAAGCAATTGAAGGAAAGAGGTTACCTTCTAAAATGTGTTTTTGGATACTCTGGACATCCGAGTTCTGCAATGTAGGTGCCTAGCCTGCGTCCTGATCACTGGCTGAGCCCTATAGCAGAGCAAGAAACCTCCAGGTCCCATAACACATCAGCACACACCTTTGCACTGTTCCCCATCTTCTAAATCAGGCCAAGGCTCTTCAGGTTCTGTGGCTATAAGGTGGACTGTTTCAAAGACCTTTGTTCAAAGAATGCACAAAACTCAGTAATAATTAGCTGATGCAATTAAAAATGGGTCAAGGGTATGAATAGATGTTGCTCCAAAAAAAATTCAAAAATAGGCCAGGGATTTAGCTCAGTGGTCCCGGCGCCTGCCTCGAAAGTGCAAGGTCAGGAGCTCAATCCTTGGTACCAACACCCACCCCCCCCAAAAAAATTCACAAATGGCAAGTACAGGAAAATATGCTCAACACCATCAGTTATTAGGGAAATATAAATCAAAACCACAATGGAACAACAACTATGGCACACTACAGGATGATTAGAATCAAGAAGGCAAGCGTTGGTAAGGATATGGAGAGCCCAAATACACTGTCAGTGGCCATGTCAAATGGTACAACTGAGGAACAGTCTGGCAGTTCCTCAAAAGGTTATGCATAGAGCAACCATGAGATCCAGCAATCCCACAGCTAGGCACATACCTAGGAGAAATGAAACATGTCCACACAACAAATGTATGTGAGTGTTCACCGCAGACTTACTGGTAACAGTCAAAAATGGAAACAACTCAACTGTCCAACTGATAAATGGATAAACAAAACATGGCACAGCCATATAAGGGAATATCATTTGGCCATTAGGGAAAAGAAGTACAGGCCTGACATGCTACAGCATGGATAGACCTTGAACACATTGTATTAAGTGAAAAATGCCAGACCTTAAAGGTCTCCTGTGATTCCATTCATATGAAATGTCCAGAATAAACAAATCTATAGAAACAGGAAGTAGATTAGGGGTTGCCTAGGGTTAAAGGTGGGAAGAAAGAGAAGGAGGCAGGAGAAATAGGAAGGGACTGCTAATGGGTATGGAGTTTCTATCTAGGGTGATGAGAATGTTCTAAAATGGACTGTGGTAATGGTTGCACAACTCTGTGGATACACTGAAAACCACCAAATTGCACATTTTAAGTGGATGGATTGTATGGTATGTGAATTATATCTCCAAAATAGGTTTTTCTCTTTAAGCATAAATATGTTTTTAATAAAATCTTCATTCTCACTGGCCTAAGCAAAACTGAGGATAGAAATCTAGAGCAGAGGCCTGGGCCAGTCTGAGTGCAGAGATGGGACAAGACCCTCTGGGCAAGAGCCCCAGGGTTGTCCCTGGGAGCCCTGTGACCTCAGACACAGTTGATGTCAACCAATTTCAGCCTCTGAAAACATCATCTAGGCCAGGGATTTAGCTCAGTAACAACGTGCCTGCCTAGCAAGTCCAAGGTCCTGACTTCAATCCCCGGTACCAAAAAAAAAGAAAAAAAGAAAACATCACACAACTTATCTCAGACTCATGCATTTAAATTAAAACATAAGCATGATGATGTTTGGCAAGGTGTCAGCCACAGAACAGACATGTTATTTATAAGCTAAAAAAATGAGCCATGAAAATACATTGTAAAAGAAAAACAACCCTCACAAGTGCACAGTGGTTTTATAATTTCATATATAAACATGTATGTTGGGATATATATTATCAAAAATAATCCTTTTTCAGTTTCCCATGCCACTTCCCAAAGACTCACTTAAGCTCACTGCCCCACTGTCTCAGAGAATAGAAGTTAATGGGATTCTGGTGTCCTGGGGCCGGCTGGTTTGCAGCTTGTTCTCCCACCAGCTCTCCAGGAACAGTTTCTATGGCTAGAACATTTCTGGCTTTTTCTGCAGAAGTATTTGGGTGTGGATAAATGACATCTGAAAGAAAGGCAAACAACAAAGGTCAGTTACTCAGAACTTACACATGAAACTTGACATTCTACATGAATGGACTTGATATGCTACATAGAAAATCTCAACTATATGAATAATAGCATATTTTTAATGTATACCATATAAAAAACACAATCTGTGGGAGACTTTGGTGTTCTGTAACCATTTTCATCTAAAGTAGATAACTGTAGGGCCGGGGATTTAGCTCAGTGGTGCCACCACCTGCCTCACAAGCAGAAGGACCAGAGATGGATCCCTGGTGCCAAAAAATAAATAAATAAATAAAATAAAGTAGATACCTGTTTCTTGAAGGAAGGCTGTGATATGTTTCAAACCACTCGGCACTACCAGCACTGACCCAGAAGAGAGAGGCCAGGACTCCCCCAGGCCCTGTAGGTTAGTAAGCGCAGAGGAACTACAAGCAAAGTCCACTCACCTGTGCCGATTAGGAACCAGCTCCAGGACAAACTGGTACACAGGAAAGCAGATCAGATTACACTCCACTCCCTTCCCACCAAGAAAGTAGGAGGAATACAAATATAAACATATTTGCTAATACTTGCAAATAGTGACACTGAAAAAGTAAGTCTGCACATCATAATTTAGTAAGCTACAGGCAAACACGCTGGTGCTAAAGCATGACCAAGTTTCAAAATATATCCTTAAAATGTAAGCTTTGGAGTTGTTTATGGTTGAAGTGATATATTCCGGATTTATTTCAAAATAATGGTATTTTGTTACTTAAATATATAATAGTATTTGTTCAAACAACATGTTACTTACTTGCTTCAAAATAACAAAATGAAGTAGAAACCAAGAAAGTTAATGAAGTAATATTTTTTAAGTGTTTTTTTTTTTTTTTTGAGACAAAGTCTCACTGCGTAGTCCAGGCTGGTCTTGAACTCATAGCAATCCTCCTGCCCCAGCCTCCCGAGTGTTGGGATTACAAGCATGTGCCACCATGGCTACCTATGAAATAACTTTTGAAACTAATAAATATGGAGGTAATGTTATGTTATTCTCTTGATATATTTAAAATTTCCCATAATTAAAAGTTCCTTTTTTTAAAAACCTGCCAAACACATTTCAAACTACAAATATTTTGTATTCTTCCAAATAATGTAACTCAGGAATAGGGCACATCTGTAAACAGAACTTAATATTACTTCACCATAATCAATGTGATCTACATTTCTTTTTAACAAAGCATCCCTACATCAGTGATATCAACTATCACTCTTTCTAGGAGAAGAAAATCACAAAGGAACTTCTTTTTCTTTTTTTTTTGGTACCGGGGATCTAACTCAGGTCCTTGGGCTTGCGTAGCAGGTCACAGTAACTTCTGACCAGTGCTAGTTTCTAACCCAAGTAGCACACACCAGTCATTTAGGAAGGGCCTCTGTGAGATCACTGGGCAGGGTCGAGACAGCAGCTTGAGAGGCCTAGGCAGCACAGGCCCTCGAAGACCAGTGTCCTACACAGGAACCCACTGATGGGCTTGCCCTGTAGAGGGAGGCAACTAACTGAACCCCAGTCAGCAATAGTGTGGGAAGCTCGGAAGTCCATGTGGGAGATACCCACAGTGTGACATGAGTAAGAGGCTGCTGTCCCAGTGGGGGCATTTAGCTCCAGCCAGGGAAATCAATACCAGTTTATGGCAGGGTTCTGACCAGGAAAGGTCAAGAGATGTGCTGGGGACGGAGGAATCATGGGTATGGGAATGGATCCCAAACTCAAGGCAAGAGGCAGGAGTTACAAACTCCAGAGCGAGGGATAGGGGCACTGCCTGTCCCTGTAGTGACAACATCTTAGCTTGCTCTGTCTCTGTCTTGCTGTTTCTGTCTGTCTCTGTCTGTCTCTGTCTGTGTATGTCTCTCTGTGTCTGTATCTGTCTCTCTCTCTCTCTCTCTCCCTCTTTCCCTTCCTCCTTCTCTCCCCTTCCCTCCCTCCCCACACCCTCTCTCCTGGGGACCTGAACAAGACCTTTGCACTGAGCTGTATTCCCTAGCCCTTTTTATTTCTGTTTCAAGACAGAATGTCAAGAAGTTGTTAAATTGCCTGGGCTGGGCTCAAACTCGGGATCTTTCTGCCTCAATCCCAAGAGTGCTGGGATTACAGGTGTGCACCACCATGCTTGGTTCCTCTGTGCTCTTTAAACATTTCCCAATGCCTAAGTGACATCTCTGAGGGAGTTAGACTGTAATGTCTACACTTCCTGGGTCCTGATTCCAGTACAGTCTCTTAATTCCAGCAACCCAGGCAGCCTCGGCTCCAGCTACAGTCCAAGTTTCCCACTGGGGGTCTCACAGGGAGGCCCTTGCTCACATCTGCCCTGCCCTGGGGGGCTCCCTTCCCCCTCCAGCTCCTACTCTGCCACAGCAGCCAAGGATAGGGTTCCACCACTAGGCAACTCTGCAGCCAGTGAACTACACAACCAGAAGAATCCCATGAAATCCACTCAAGTGCCTCAGAGCACAGCACAAACAGGAGCTGAAGCATCACCATAGGAGATGGAGATGGGGAGGCTGAATTCGAAACACCTTTTTCACAATCAAATCAAGTTTTAACCCAGATTGAAGGAGTGGTCATGAGGAGCAGGCGTTGTCTTCTAAGTGAGGACATGGCACCATCTAAGAACAAATGGAGAGATGGGTCTAAGAATGCCCAGGACAGGCCGGCCCAGCTACAGGTCTGATTAAACCTGTACATCTGTACCCAGCCACTGCAAGGAGTCCTAGCTGAGTACTAACTGCTGCACACCCAACACCCAGAACAGAGGAGGACTCAGATGCCATCAGTAAAATAGTTGGAACAAGTGAAAAAGACAGTAACTCATCCCTTGGCACAGCAAGGAACGAGGCAGGCAGTGGCCGAGGCCTCTGCAGCCCTCCATGTCTGACATGGTCCCTCCTGACTTCTCCTACCACCACTTCCCTCTAATGAGCTCCCTGCATGCAGCCCCTTGGCTCTAGCCCCATCCACAGCAACCCCCATCCCCACCACCACCGCCACCACCTTCATCAGCACCAACTCCCACAGGGGGTGCAGGCACAGGTGTCCCCACAGGACCATGCCATGCCCTAAGTGTTCTCGGACAGCATCTTTTCACCTCTCTGTGGGCTCCTGCAGGCTCCTTGAAGAAACAGCCTTGCAGAGACAATACTGATGCAAGTACTATGGCTTACACTTTAAAATACCACATGGCATTTTATAGCATTTCTCAGATGGGATGACACAGAAGCAGTGCTTCTGGAACCACCACAAGGGACCACAGCCTTGAAGGATGACATGGACTAGCAAAGTGTGGTCAATGCCAGCTCTACCCTTCATCCATTCCTGCCAGAAACCCAGCAGCAGGTGCAGAGGACTGGGAGCTGCTCCTTCCCACTCACAGGTGCTAAAGGTGACAGTGAATTATGAAAAGCAGCTGCTGCAAGGGAGGAAACGTGCGGTCGTCCCTGAAATCATCGTCATAAGTTTCTGCAAAAACAGTTCTCAGACACTCAGCCCACAGTGCCCACGCAGGCTTCACACTCCTGACCAACAACACAAGGCTGAAAATGCAGCACATGGGTAGGAGTCTCACTCTGTAGACAGGACTTTTGGGGAAAACATGAATGCAGGCAGCTCAGTGACAGTGGAAGCTCACTGTCAAATATTCACTCCTACTTTTTCTTGCTCAGAGACCTCAGTTTTGATGGAGGCCATATCTCTGCTGAATCACTTGGCTCCCCAGATCACTTCCAGTCATGTGACACAGCTCTAGCTAATGACATATGCACTGTAAGTTTCTGGGAAAGCATCCTCCTTTTTGATATAGGTGCAACTGCCAGGAGCAGCAAGCATGAGTAGAAAGGCAAGCGGACTCTAAGGATGGAGAGCACAGGGTCAGAAATACTTGGCTCCCTCAACAACAGTGAGTGGCTATGCCCGCCATCCACTGCCTATCACGTGGGACAAGTACATCCTGTTTGTAAGTCTTTGTGAGGGCTCCTGTCAACTGCAGTTGAACATAATCCTAACCCACTAGTATCATATACATGTGTGTGCATGTATATATATATTGTGTGTGTGCATATATTATATGTACTTGTGTGTTATAACTCTTCATTTTAACAATGGATTTCTGATTCAATCCGAGCAACAGCAACATGAAGGAGATGGACAAACTTCTTTCCGTGGCAGTCTGTGCTCTTGTTCTGGAGGTAAAGTGACTTGCTCAATCTGATTAGCAGGAGATATCAGAACAAAGATCTCCACCCAGATGCACAGGGCTTCCTCCCCCAGGCCAGGTGGGCTTGGTTATATAGGGAACAAGTGAATTTCCCTACCTTTCCCCATACTGGCTTTAGTACTCAAGGGTCCTGATGGGGGAACACCTTTAGACAAATATGTAACTGGGAGACAACGGCAGTAAAAGGTTTGGTTTGGTTTGTTTTCATGAAAACCAGAGTTACAAAAATACCCATTTCAACTCCAGCTCCAGTCAGCATGGCTAGGCTAAGCACAGCAAGTAACTGCATACAAGGGTTCAGGATATCCCACAGCACCACCAAAAACTTATCTTTAATCCTTTTTTCTCTTGGTGATGAAAGGAAAGGGGCTCAAATACAGCCTCTTCTTGGTTTCCTATTTAATAAGACTTTTTTTTTTACTTCCTGAATGTTATGGTCTTGAAAACAGCCCAGAGGTTTCACTGTTTGTTCTTAGAAGCTATCTAAACTCTGGTAGAAGTCGCAGTCATTTCTACACACAGTATCTTCAAAGGTGCTCGACTGTGCTTCTGGCAGAGTCCAGAACCCTGCAGCCAGGACACTCCCAGCCAGCTACAGCTCCAACTCCACCTGAGTGCACTGGCCCTCCAGTCCCACAGGGGTACTGCTTTCCAGCTCTCCTGCCTCAGCTGTTTTTCAACCTGGTTGGCTTCTGCTCATCTCCTGAAGCCTAAAACCACGGTTGGCCCACACACAGGCCTAGGCCCCTGCACATCCCTCCCCTCATTCTACTCTTACCTGTCTTCACACGACGACCCTGCTTGACTAGAAACTCCAGGAGGGCAGGGTCAGGCTGAATGCAGAATATCATATGGCACAAACGCTAAATTCCACACAAGAGTCCCCAAACTGAACAGGGAACCAAAGATCACCTCCACACAACTCCTCTGTCACCAGCGTCAGTGCTTTGGGTGGCAAGGAGGCAAAAGAGGTGTTCTAGAGAGATTGCAAGTCTCTCCTGTAGAGCAGCACTTTGTGCCACCAAATTAAAGGAGCAGAGGCCAACAGAGCGTCTTCTGGCTCAAAGGCATGAGCCACGGTCACAAATGCTGCTGGTTCCCCAAAGGTGTCCCGTGTCTCGAGTGACTTGGAACTGAGTCACAGTGTCTTTTCACGGAAAGCATGTCAACAGTGTCTTTTTTTTGGTACCAGAAATAGAACTCGGGACCTTGAGCTTGCAAGGCAGGTGGCAAAACTGCTGAGCTAAATCCCTGACCCCAACAGTGGCTTTTTAAAGATTCAGCCTAATCAGTAGACTCCTTAACAGAATGGAGAGGCATGAACCCAAACCTGAAGGCACCATGTCGGCTCTGTGATACCCACAGGAACAGCTGAGCAACTCTCAAGAAAACACGTCCACAGCTATAATGGGTCTGCTGTAACTTCTCACTGACCTGAGACAACCTGCTGAACAATGCTGTGACAAACGTGAAGAAGAAAATTCTAAGAGGGTATTTGTCTCTGGAATAAAGTAGTCGTATGTGTGCCAACACCATCCTCAGTGCAACAGCAAACTCAAACATGGCCCTGTGTGGGGGCCAGCAGAAGGTCCTCAGGCTTTAGGAAGTACAGACCACCTCTCTTCAGAAAGTGTTAGAAGCAGCACAGGCTAAAATTTTATGTGAACTCTTATGATCTTCAAAACTGCTAGGACAATGGCTTTGCCATTTCAGTCCCACGTCAGGACTCAGAGCCTGGTCCCCACCCTGCCCTGCCCTGGGCCTGCTCTTTTCCCTACATGATGAGTGAGGGCCATAAAAAAGTCCTACCCTCCCCACTAATCTTTGCAGGGAACAGGACAGGCCAGCAGTTAAGGTAGTCAGCAAATAATTTTCAGTCTTTCTAGAGGGCTCAAGACAACTACATAGTTGTAAGAGGATCATGGAGTTTTAATTTTTGATATTCAAATATAAAAGCACACTTCGAGATTGCAAATGGTTAGGAATTACTAAGAGTTAAGAAAATACCATGCAGCAAAAAAATAAAATAAAATCAGATTTGAGGGTTAAAATCCCTAGTTTGAATATGACTCTGAAACTGGAAGCACCATAAACATGGGAAGGCACCCATTCAGAAGAGACCATCACCACTATTTTCATCCTGAATTCACGTTCATCCACAGCCAAGCTGGACCTACTAGGTTAAGTAGCTACACACAGAGAACTGCATGGTCCCTCCACCCCTGCTTTACCTGTATTACTTCTGGCTACAAGGCCCTTAGGGAACTCCCCAGGGGTGGGGGACGTCCTGCTGTTCCACTTTACCATGTCCAGGCTGTTGCAATATTCCCATCTCTTCTGCTGCAGCTCCTGCAACCAGTAAGTCATGAGCTGACGATTAGGAGCCTAGGAAGAGGGCGAGAAAAACTTGTTATGGCCACAAGTAAGACAAAGAGCTTAAAAAAATTCTGTCTGATGGCAACTGTGCACCTTGCCACGTGAAAGGAAGCAATAAGGACAGAGCAAGGAAATTTCAGTTACAGGACTGGTAGCTTTTGCTCATAACAAGTTGGTCAAGCAGTTCTATAAAGATTTTTAGCACAATTGATAAGAAATCTTTTTAAATTCTAAGATTAGAGATTAATGCAGTGTTAACATTTTTCTTAAGAGTTTTAGGACTGATTTCCCTGCTGCTCCTTCACTCTGAACACTCATCCATCCATCACATGAAGTCAAACCTTGCAAAGGTATGGAGGGTACCTTGCCAAATCATATCAAATAATGGCACTTAAACTCTGCCAGCATTGGAGAGAATATACAGAAAAAACTGCAGATCAGCCAAGCATAGTGGTCCATGCCTGTAATCACAGCCACTCACAAAGCTTTAGGCATGAGAATTATAAGTTTGAGGCCATCCTGGACAACTTACAGATGCCCTGTCTCAAAATAAAAAGTAAAGAAGGATAAAAATGTAGTTCCACACCTACTGGGTTCTGCACTCCCCAATGCTGCAAAACAAAAAAATAAATAAATAAATAAATAAAAACTTGCAAAATAAAAACTAGATGGCACACCTATTAGAACGGCTAATATTTTTTGAAGCTAACAGTATCAAATGCTGACAAGGGTATAGAGCAACCAGAATGCTCATAAACTGCTAGTGGAAACACCAAAGGGTGAGAGCTATTTTAGGAAACACTCTGGCACTTCCAAGTGAAACACATTCACCAAGCAACCCTACAACCCTGTTCTATGTCCACATTTGTGTGTGAATGTATACAAAGGCTTTACCCATAACCATCAAAAACTGCAAACAACCTGAGTCTACTTAATTTGGCAAATAAACAGACTGTAGCACAACCATACAATGGATCAAACCACTGACTCACCAAGTATATCACTAAGAGAAAGAAGCCAGACCCTAAAGGCCACATGCTGTCTGAGTTCATGTGTGCAATGTTCTGAAAAGGCAAAAGTACACAGACAGAAAACAAACCTAGAGTGGCTAAGGCTTAGAGGCAAGGTGGAGCTGACCACACTACAACTATCAGGAAGAGTCGTGATTTCATGCACTGGTCCAAACCCAAACAACTGCACACCACAAATTAATTGTATTCTGTAATGTAAATACATCTTTAAAAAGCAACCAGGATAAAGGAGAACCCCAAACCATGAACCCAGGTGTAAATAAACACAATGGACCACAAGTACAGGTCAAAGATCACCAGGTTTTCCCTGCAAAGAGTCCCCAAGAGAAGTAGGGAAGCCACAGAAGCTCATCTGCACTGGTGTCCAGCGAGGTGTGCAAACCTCAGACACAGCAACTCCCATGTCAGAGGTAGTGCAGAAACCGGCTCTACGGGCCTGACAGCAAGTAACACACCTAGAGACCACACTGTATTACTGGTAAGCACGGGGACAAGCATTTGCACACTTGGTCCCAAATAAAGATATCCATATAAGATCTCTGGGTATCTATAGGAAATGTTTCTATCAGGTAAGGTCTCTCTTCACTGATGCATTCAACCAACTGCACCTACAAGGTACCTGGAACTGGGGCTAGCCTGAGAGAAAGAAAACAAATCAGGTGTTTCCACAGTGCACTGAATGCTAAGAGAGGGCAGAGGGGTGAGGTGGAGCCATGGTGCCTGGAGAGCAGTGAGGAGGGCAAGGTACTCAGAATTGACATCATCATCCATCTACAGGTCAAAAGCTTTAGAGTACAGGCTTCCTGTCTGTCTGCTTCAATAAACACAAACTCCAAGATGGCCCCACTTCTGTAACTGCCTGCTCACCACCACACACATAACAGGACACTTATTTACCAAATATGGAAGGAATAAGTAAGTAACAAATCAGGAGGTGATATTGAAGCTGGGTCTTAAAGGTGAAACAGCCACCAGCCAGAAGGACCAGGGAAGAGGAGGGCTCAAGGCCAAGAGCAAAATGTCTGCACAGAATGTCTACAAAACCCACAAGGGAGATAACACGAGCCAGGAGGGGTGGTGTTAGGAGGGAGTAGGAAGTTCACAAGGCAATGGCCCAGACAGACAGTGTCACCGCTGCAGACATGGCTGTGAAGGGGAAAAGGTCAATGAAGGCCCAGAAGCCAAGAGCCCACCTAGGAGACACACATGTCATAGCCTATTGGCCAGGCAGTAGCCAACTGCAGGGTGGATGGTAGGGTTGGGCCGGGACAAAGAGAACTCAGGAATCCCCACAAGAGGGGATCAGGGATTCTGGGAGCAGGTGAGGATGGGAGACACAAGTGTGCCCCAACCCAAGGCTAAAGTCCCTAGTTCTCCTCCACATTTTGGCAGGCCCAATAAGAAAGTGGCTTCCCAAGATCACATACAAATTAATGAATGTCAGAACTATGACCTGGATCTCCACCCCAGCTTTGAGGTGGGCATGTGTCTAGGGTGATGAGATCCTCATCAGCTCTCTACTCTCTCCTGCAATGCAGCCACGTGAAAACCTTGTTTTACAGGAAAACCTTTTCCCTTTCAATCTTTACTATTAAATCTAACTGGAAACAATTAGTAACCACCTATTTACCTCTCACTAAATTCCTGGGGCAAAGAAGCCCTCAGATCACATGCCTCAGTATCTGACATCATGTTGCGTAAATCTGGTCAACAAGACAGGCAAAACCACCTCAAGACAGTGAATAACCAGAGTTTGCTACCTTCCACAAGTCCAGAGGTCTCTAGAAGAACCCTAACTCCAGTCCCAAAGTAGCTAGTAAAAAGCTTGTCTGCAAGGCTCAGGGCCTCAGTGCCCTTCCTGCTCCCTCACAGCAGGTGGGTAGGACCTTTGAACAGTTGGGCCTCACAGACAGCTCCATGACATTCTATCACCAGGAGTCCATCCATTGAGCCTCAGTTCAAGTGGTGATGAGCCTGTCACCATCACCACCACGTGGTATCCACCATATACCCCTGGCCAGAGATATGAAAACATGGCTGGGAGACTGGCCATTTAAAATGCTGCTGTTCTAAGCTCTGACTGACAGATATTCCAGTCACATGGGATGGAATAGAGATGAAGCAAAGCTCTACCACTTAGCGGGTGCCAGGTAAGCACCCCACAGGTAGCCAGTGTCCACTGTCTGAGAGCTCCCCAGGCCATTTCCTGGGTCTCCACAACACCAGTCTCCCCAACTCCTACTCATTGCCCAAGGTCCTGTGCAAATGCCACCTCTTCAGAAGAGACTTCCCTGGGATGAGGGTGCATTTCCTCTCCATTTTCTGAAACAGGAGCTCACCCATGGGGATGAGCCTGGGGGTTCCTCACTAAGTTCCTTGTAGGCAGATATACCAGTCTCAATAGGATCCAGTACCCAGCTCAGTCCCTCAAATATAAAAAGCACCCAAATATCTAACTCATTACAACCATCAGTAGCCACAAGACTCGCATTCAGAAAACGAATGCCATGCACACCATGGCACAACAAAGCACTCTTCTAGGACTGGGCCCCAGAGTGAACCATAGAGGGATAGACACTTGGCAGCCTCTCCCAAGGGCAACCCAAAGGTACTGGCAGGCCAAGCCTCACAGGATGTCGCCAACTTCCCCAGGGTGGGTGCTTCTTCCCAGCAATGCAGAGGAACTACGGTCCTCACATTTCCATGCTCTGGGTTCAAAAAGGCCTTTCTAAACCCGAAAAGACAGCATGTAGAGAAAATGCCTGTGGGTCTCAAACACCATCAATAAAATTAAAGTGACAGATGCAGACAAAGTCCAGGTATATACACACGGGTAGGAGCTTCACCTCCCACAGTCTCACAGGGCTTCTCTAAGCCTGGTGAGCACCTGTTCATCTTCATTTTTATAAAAATACATTTCAGACTTTATTTCAAATAATAATAACTAGCTACTTTTGCTATGAAGAATCTGAAAAACAAAGACAAAAACAAAATGAACATAACACCATCACCAGAAATAACTTCTATCGAAACTGGTGTATTACCAAATACTTTCCACCTATAGACATATACACCAATTTTCTTCATAAAATTGAAATAAAATGACAGACTCTTCAATCTAATATACACACTCCATCTGTATATTAGTAATATCATAAGACACTTTTGCTTCACACATGCTGTCATTTAACTGTCATAAACAGTGCCATCTCCTTGGCCACAGACCTGGCACCTTGCTGCCTGATTCATTCCCAACCCTGCACCTGCAACCTGTGCGAAGTGGGTTCCATAGCCTATCTGGAACTCAGACACCTTGTCAGGAATCTCTGTGATGCTGTGACAGGATGAAGTGGGTTACCAGTGTGAAGCTCAGAAGGGGCTGGGCACATAGCAAGTACTCAGGAAGAATCAACTCTCCAGCTTCCTGAGCTTGCTCAAGATCTCACGGCCTGCTGCAAAACTCAAACCTGGGGCTGTACTGCTTGCTGCAAAGGAGGAGGACAGTGTCCACGGGAAAAAAGCCCTTCTCAGCATTTCAGCTGGAACCACAAGTTCCTCTCTGGTTTTTCTCAAATACTAAAATGCTGATGACCTCAAGCAACAGCGAAGTTCAACTTAAACCCTATGTATGTTGGCTTCCAGGGCAAAGACAACTCCCACCCAGAGTCTGTCCGCTGTCACTCCAGAAGGCAGCGTGGTGTCACTGAGGCTGAGAGAGTACGGCCACCAATCACAGGTGCTTCCAACTAATGCTCCTAGCCACATTTCTGCTCTTGGGACGTGGGGTATGAGTGGGTGTGAGTATAGGCGTGTGTGTGACTGAAGGTTAAACCCAGGGGAACTACCTGAGTGCTACCCAGTGGTAGCACTAAGCTGCATCCCCAGCCCTTTTTTATTTTTTGAGACAGGGTCTCGCTAAGTTGCCCAGATTGGCCTTCAATTTTCAACCCTCCTGCCTCAGCTTCCTGGGTAGCTGGGTTACAGGCCTGCCCCACCACAACTGGCTCTCAAAGACTTTTTTTAAAAATAAACTGTAGTGAGAAATAACAAGGCCACACATAAACAAATCCAAGAAGGATGGTGACAGTCCTCCAGGTGCCCTAGCTCTGACAATCATCCTGTCTCTTCTACTCTGGACCACTGCAACAGCCTCCTAATGGACTTGCTGTCATCAGCCTCCCACTCCAAACTTTCTTAAGCACTGAGTCAATGAAGTCACAAGCATTCCATGCTCCAAACCCCCAATGCTTTCAATGCCAAGCATCTGGTGTAGTAATGAGCCCCACTCTGCCCCACACTCCACAGGACCACGACCTTCCTCCCACATAAAGGTGCACAGAGCCAGCTCTGCTCCCACTGTGGCCCCCTCCAAGACCCAGCTCAGACCCACTGGTGAAGCTATCCAGGATCTCTCATGGAAGCACTCACACAGTCCTCCAACATGTCCTAGGTGATGGTAACCCTCATCGTTCAGAATAGATACCAGCTCAGGTCCATCATGGTTCTAAACATAGCCTGTGGTCACAATGGAGCTGACAGCAGACCATGTACATGAGTGAGCCATAGCCACACCCCTCACAGGACACACTGTGGACCATGAGGCAGTCTTACTCACCCATAGCTTTTAAGAGGGCACACTGGCTGCTCATCATCGTCTTTTTTTTTTTTTTTTTTTTTTTTTTGGTAACAGGGCTGGAACTCGGGTCCTTGCATTTGTGAGGCAGGCGGCGGAACCACTAAACTAAATCCCTGGCCCAGCTGCTCATGATAAAGGAACTTTTTTCTTAAAGTCAGGGAAGGATATCTGGATATCTAAAACATGTCTGATAGGTCTCCCACTACCTCAGCAGCTATTATGTATAGTAGCAGCCCTCTTCCAATCGTGCCTTGCCCCCTCCCCTGTGTGACGTCATGCCAAGATGGTTGCTCCACCAAAGAATAAACCCTTCTTCCCAGCATGCCCCTGTTCCCGCCTAGAGAATAACCTAATACTCACCTCCTACCACCTAGTGACGTCACAGGCTCCTCCATTCCCTAGTCACTACCTCACTCAACCCCGCCTCAGCCCCTACAAAGCCGACCCCAGTCTCTATAAAAAACTCTCCCTGCCCCGGCCATATTGCTTTTGTCTCTCCTTTGTTCAGAGACAGCCCAGCAGATCTGTTCCCCTAATAAAGGCTTGTTGTGGCCTGGTCTGGTCTTGGTTTTCGGCCTTTTACCTGACAATGTCTAAGACTCTTCATCCATAAGCAACAAAAAGCACAAGGACACTGCAGACAGCCTGACAATGCAAAACGAAATTCAGATGGAAAAGAGACTAAATCCAAAATTCGATAAATAATTTTAGGTTTCAAAGTTTTGAAATCATGAACCTGAGAATACTCTTAAAGGATCTGGTTCTGTGTCACTGGGAAATAATGTCTTTTTCCCTTGGAAGATTCTTAGGTCTGTTTTGGCCTAGAGATGGAGACCAAAGGCCATATTGGGCCTCCTGCTTCTTGGAGATAGGACACAACTGAACAAACCTCTACTCCCCCAGTGACACAATGAATTCTCATTCTGGGTCTGTTTAGATTACTATCTTAAATCAGCATTTCATGTATCTCACTAAGATAACCACCTGAATTCTAATCTGACTCCTTCTCAAAGGCTGAGCAAACACCAGGCCCAAGGTCAGCACACTGCACACTCAGGGGTGGCAGCTGGTCCCATGGAAGAGCCACAAAGGGACCTGCGCTGAGGGGCCAGTGGGGAGCACTGCCTCTCTGACATTAAAGCTAGCATTTGGGGAGAAGAGGAACTTCTTGGGCCCATCTTGACCGGAAACCTTTCTTAAATACCGACCACTTTATGGAGGTAAGAAAGCTCCACACAGGTGGTGGCCACAGGGAGCCCACATGGAGAACCAAGGTGAGCCAGCATGGGCTAATGGGGAGTGGGTGAGGAGGACAAGTAGCTTGTGAGGAACCTGAGGACCCAGAACTTCTCCCAGCCCAGTCACCTACCCAGGCTGGCCTGGATTGTTATGGGCCTGGAGCAAGGACAAGGTCATTCTCCAGGTCTGACCTTCCAACAGGAAATGTAGAAACCTGTCCAAAAGCTTAGTTTCAAGAGCACAAGGCCTCCACTGATCACAAGGCTACATTCTTCTGAGTCCTTATCACTCTTCCTTTCACAACAGCAGAGGCCAGGGTTTAGAGCTCAAAATGAATAAAACTCTCACAGCCACAGCCATGGCCTCCAGGACGGCATTATCTTCATTCAAGGCAGGGGTGCAGGACCACGTGATGCTCTAGGGGTGGGGCACAGGTTCAGCCCCACCCATCAGAGGATTTGGGGCAGGGAGTCAGTCAGGCACCACACCTCTCTGGGAGAAAGTACTTACCAGCTATGTGGCTCTAGCACTCATTAGAATGCACTGCAGAAATGCCCAAAGATACCAGGCAAAACTGTTTCCCTACAGACAACACCCATGGAGGAGCCCTAGCATGGGAGAAGGGAACCTCAAGGACAACTGGGAGTTGGACTCAAAACTTTCACTCTAGAGCATAGAAACCCAGAATGCAAAGAAGATTTACAGCTGCAAACCACAGAGTACTGGCTGGGGGAAAAAGGCTCACACTTCACTGCTCTCAGCCCGGGCAATTCAGTTATTTCTAGCCCATTCAGAAAGCTACCATTAGGCTGGGGCGGAAAGAGCAATTACTTGTAACCCAGGGAGAGGCCATGGAGATCTGCAGCAAAGAGCTGATGCTGGGAGAAATCCCAAGGCCCACCTTGGCCCAACTGTCAGAACAGAACCTCTAGGGCAGGAACTCAAAGTCTCCACATGAACAGCACCCAGGAGGCTTCTTCCCCACACCCAAGTCTGAGAACCACAGTTCTGAGGGAGATGTTTCCCTTCACGGGACAGAAATAAAAGGATCTCATCAGCTTGCCACCTCTGGGACAGCATACACTAGGAAGCTGGGTAAATTGGAAAGCTTAAAAAATTGGTTTCTACTGGGTGCAATGGTGCCTGCCTGTAATGCCAGCATTTGGGAGGCTGAGGCAAGAGGATGACTACAAATTCTAGGGCCATCTTGAGCTACATAGTGAGTCAAGACCAGCTTGAACCAAATAATGAAACCCTGTCTCAAAAAAAACAAGAAAAACTAGCTTCCTCCTGAGAATAGAGGGCCAAGGGCCTCTTCCTCTGCTGAATACCTCACTCCCAGAGAGGCGGCTGAAAGGGGTTTCCCAGGGAACATCACTGCCCTCTCCCCCACTATAAGCCTCTGGCTCAATTCATTACCCGGCAGGGCAGGGTCAGGTACCACCCTTAAAAACACGGAGAAAGAGTTCCTTTCCATAACTCAGGTCAGCCAAGGCCTCTGACTAAATTTCAACCTATGCCGAACACAAAGTCCTTCAACATACTATTTGAGTGTCCCCTCAAACTGGACTCAGGCTCCTCACTGTATCATGCAGCACAAGGCAGGCTGAACCCCCGACTCTGACATTAGGATCACAATCTGAACAAAAACGCCAATGACGTCTCCTGCTCACAGAACCTCAATGACAGGATGTCAGTGCACCCAGAGCAGGGCTGGGACTAACTCTCAGAGGCCAGAGGCAACCTGCCAGATGCCCTTCCTCTACAAGGAGCAGGGGCTGAATGGCTGGCTGCATCCCACTGAGAAAGCCAGGCCACTGGTTATGGTGCTACACACCTGCAATCCCAGCACTAGGAGGCTGAGGCAGCAGGATCACAAGGCCAGCCTGGAGTACATAGTGAAATCCTGTCTAAATAATACATTAATAATCTATGGGCCAGGGATTTAGCTCAGTGGTTTTGCTGCCTGCTGCGCAAGCGCAAGGACCCGAGTTCAATCCCCGGTACCAAAAAGAAAAAAAATCTAGGAAGCCATAGAATACAGAGCTGCTAGTGGGGGTATGTGCCTCAGCACCACTACATGGGGACAAAAGGTGGGAGGATGCTAGTTCTAGGCCAGATTGGGCAACGTGGCAACACCTCATCTAAAAAAAAAAAAAAAAAGCGTATAGAAATCCTCATTCTCTGCAAGCAGTTTCCCTTAAACATCAAGAAAGCTGGAAAGGGAAATGAAAACTGGGCTTGCTGCCTAGAAATAATTCCTGTAATCCAAGATCAACATCCCTGATAGCATGGTCTGGCCATCCAACACTCAGGCACGGACAGTTGTGCCTGAGGGCCAGTCTGCTCAGGGAGTCCAGCTCTCCCCAGTAGAACAGCCCAGGAAAGGATGGGGGTGCGGTAGGGTGGGGGAAATGCTAATCCCAACTGCTCTTTCCCATCAGACTCTCCTTCTGCACACAATCTCTGCAGAGTTAACCAAGTGGCAAGTGTACACACTCATCCAAAGACACTGGTCATTTCAGAGTCTTAAGAGGAACTGAATCTTTGTGCAGCTCCACAGTTCCCCAAAACCTACCTACTCCTGCCCCATCTTCTCCAGGGAGCATCTGTTGACAAAACCAGTGCTGTAACACAGATCTCTCCAACTGCACAATGCTCTCGGAAACTATTAGCTGAGGCACAGACTTCTGGCTCCACGCCTTATACAGATTAGCATTTTGTATAAAGGGTGCCCCTCCCCCTATTTACTCTGGAGAGATGCCAGACTTCTCCTAGAACCAAAAACTTCAGACACTTGATATTTATCTCCCAACGGTGAATACTAAAGACAAATACGGTCTCTCTCCAAAGATTCTTTCTCAAACCTCTTGCAATTCTTCAATTATATAAGATGCTAAGTTATGTGTTAAGCTTTAACACTACAGTTTCTTAAATCAGTGGAAACTTTTTACTACTCTATCTGTAGCAAGTTGCACAATGTTGAAAACACTAGTACACAGATACTGCAAACCTCCCCTTGGGTGTGAAACGACCACATGCACACCACACCCACTCTCAGGGGGACCGGAGGGCTCGAAGCATTCATTCCTTTCTCCAATAAACATACCCTGAGCATCTAACAGGTGCCTGGCTTCCCTCTAAGCATCAGAGGTACAGCGGTGAATACACAGAGAAAAACGTGCACTGTGGGAGGGCACAGCGGCATGCTCAGAGGTGTGAAACACCTGACCACCACAGAGAGCAAACCATCTCAAGTCTCCAGTCAGATCAGGGCTTCTCCGTGCTGTCTCATGGGCCACTGCTTATCAGGCAGTCATGAAAACCACAGTCCCTCCAGGATGCACACAGCTTCTTGCCCCTCAGAAGTGCCCAGGTGTTTACTGAACTGAGCACCGTAGGAAAAGATTTATGAAACACTCACTCTCCAATTCACTTTCCATACTCCACTCTGTGAAAGCAAGAAACCCCAGTTGAGGATTAGCCTGAGGACTCAGGGAAACACCCATTCAAATGTCTTTAAGACCCTGTACAAATCTCTCCCCACCAGAACTGAAAATTCCCTATCAAAACTCCTTCACTTCCCCCAACCTGAGTTATTTCTAAACAGCAGGATCCTTCTCTTCCTATGGTGGGAGGCAGGGGAGGTGATTGTCTATAGTCTGTTTTGCTAGAGATGGGAAGGCTGAAACCCAGCAGTAATGGGGAAGCCCGCATAGCCAGACATGGTGGTACATGCCTGTAATCCCAACACTCAGGAGGCTGAGGCAGGAGGATTGCTTCGAGTTCAAGGCCAGCCTGGGCTACACAGTGAGTTCAAAGCCAACCTGGAATACTCAGTGAGATGCTGTCTCAAAAAAAGCCTCAATCCTGCCTTGTAAGCACAAGGTCCTGAGTTCAATTCCTGGGGTGGGGGCTCAATCTATTGACCCTCTATTTCTTAAGAGATGGTCACCTCCAAAGGGAAGGAAATAAGCGATGTATATCTAGGCACAGCAAGTGGAACCCAGAACCTGAGAGGTCAGTGTGGTTGGCTGTCAGGAAGGCTGCAGGGAAGGAAACCCAACCGGGCAGGTAGGTCCCACAGCCACACAGCACCCAAGGCCACCCCCATAGACCTCACCACAACCCACTCAGAAACAAACAGCTTTGGAAGCAACTGCTGGAGATACCCTAGCTTTGCATTTGTCTACTTTCAAACCTGCTTGCCACAGCATAACACACAGACACTTGAACCTTTAATACACAGACAAGAAATCCTCCAACAGTTAAATAAGAACACTGGACACAGCCAGACACAGTGGCATAAAGCTGTAATCCCAGCTACCCAGGAGGCAGGGGCAGGATCACAAAGCCAGTTTGGGCAACTTAGTGAGAACCTGTCTCAAAGTAAAATGAAAAAAGGGCTGGGAATATATATAGCTCAATGATACAGCACTTAACTAGCACACGTGATGCCCTGGGTTCAATCCCCAGCACCACAAAAAAATAAAAACCTGGACATGATCAAACCATCAATGCCATGGTCTGAATGTTTGTGTCCTGTAGGGGACAGGGGAAGGGGACGTTACCAGAACTTCTGCAGTGAGTTCTGGTCTCCTGCGAGCCACGGCGGCACACGGTGAATTACAGGAAAGGTAGAAAAATGAGACTGAGAAGAAGCTGAGGTTTGGGTCTCATCAGTGCTGCTCTGGGCAGCAAAGACAAAGGCGCCCAGCTTACCACACCTTTTATTCAGTACATCGGGAGAAACAAATGTAACAAGTGACTTGCAGAGCGTTCAATAGTTCACATTGGGATAAACAAGGTGTAACGGAAGGCTTGCAGTTGCAGAGAGGTTAGTACATCTCCGGCAAACAAGATGTTAATCAGGCCAAGAACAATGAGGAACTGAGCAGATGTTTGTTCTCCCAGGATGTTTCTTGTCCTGGAGAATCACAGCATTACTGGATCACTGAAGTCTCAGTTGTGACCGAAGGACAAACTGGAGTTATTCTGTAGCTTGGCTGTAGGCAAGAGAACTAGGCTAACCAAATGATTTTTCCCTAGAATTATGTAGCATTGCTCCCAACAGTGTCCCCTCAAAATTCATGTTAAACCCCCAATGTGATGGTATTAAGAGAAAGGTAGGGCCGTAGCTCAGTGGTAGAATATGTGTTTAGCACCCATGAGGCCCTGGGTTCAATCCCTAGCACAGAATAAAAGGAGGGAGGGAGGGTAGGTCAGAAGGGAGAGAGGAAGAAAGGAAGGGAGAAAGAAGGGAGAGAAGGAGGGAGGGAAGTAAGTTGGGGCCTTTTGGGGTGTGAATAAGTTAGCAGATGAAATATTCTTACAAAACAGGTCAGAGGGATCTTGCCTGGCCTTCCTGCCAAGTGGGGACACACAGCTCAAAGGTACCATCTCTAAAGTACAGTGAGCCCTCAGCAGACAGGAATCTGCTGGCACCTTGACCTTGAACCCCCCCACCCCACCCCACCTCTAGACCTGTAAGCAGTGCATCTTTGTCCTTAAGAAGCCATCTGGTCTATTTTGTTATAGTCGACCAATCAGTTTGGGAGGGAAAAAAAGTATTTATCAATCCCTGCTTAACATTCTTCACTGAGGCCTACAACAAAGATCAAAAAATCCTGCCATGTTCCCAAAACCTGTGCAAAGAGGCCAGGCCTGCCCTTCCCAATGGCTACACACCCTAGTTGTGACCTGATAGTGGCAGAGTCCTACGTGCAACCAGTCCTTCTCCCCAGGCCACTGCTTAGGGTTAGCACTTCCCTTCCCTCAATGCCCCACCTCTCCCTCTCCACCCCCCCAGGTAACTACAACTCATAGTTTCTGCCTCAGCTCAAATGTCACATTCTCAGGGAAGCCTTTCCTAGTCTTCCCAAACCCCAAATTAGATCCAGACCCCCCACTACACAAGCCCTGCAAGCCTATCCTCAGTTTTTATAAATGGTTCCCCCACTTCATCCTCACTATACTGAAAGCTCACAAGGACACAAAGTGTATTGCCTAATTCAGTCTCTATGCCCAGTGAGGTAATTAATTAACAAGCAGTTCCTGAGACCTTCCTAAAACACAGGTCCCTGCCCTGAACTTGAAGCTTTGATCTTGCCCACTGCTTATTTCTGTATCATCTACATTTGAAGAATGATCCTAACATTTTTAAATGGTCAAAAAAGAGTCTTTGTGACATAAATTTACATGAATTATATGAAATTCAAATTTTAAAATCCATAAGGAAAAACTGGAACACAGCTACATCCATTAAACAGTCGTTTTTGTATCACAACAGGGAATACTGGAACAGCCTACAAATCTCAGGCACATGTTATATGGCCCTTTCCATTAAAAAAAAAAAAAAAAAATGCCCCTACAACACAGTGTTCCCAGAGTCCAAATTGTGGACATGAAATACAAGATTCCTGAAAATACAGGACCATAATCTTGCTGCTTGGAGAAAGGAGCAATCACAGCCCTCTTTCAGATTCCTGATGTCTATTATACTCAGTGGGCTGTTACTGATGGTGGCCACCCCCATGACATGAGGCAAGAAGGTCACTTACCATCCAAATACATTTGGGAGTTCAGCTGGTCACTTCAACAGGGCCAGGGCTCACACCAAAACCAAGGCTTACTAGCTCTTCACTCAACAAATGACAGAAATACCACAGAACAGGTGGTTTACAAAGAAGAAATCTCTTCTTCACAATTCTGAAGGCTAGGACATCTGAAGGCCGAAAGATGGCCAGTTCAGGCCCCAGAGAGGCCTCTTCCTGGGCTGTACAGGAAGGTCCTTCTGCTGTGCCTTCACAGGTGAAGACAAAGGACAGCTCTCTCAGTCCCCTTTTAAGAGCACTGATCCCACTCATTAAGGCTCCACCCTCATGATCTAACTGCCTCCCTATGGCTCTACTTCCAAATACCATCACACTCTGAGTTAGGGTGGCAACCTAAGCATTCCGAGGACACAAATATTCAGTTCACATTACACAGCAGGAGGGGAACCCAAGTGTGGCCAGACTGGTGATGACCTTTGTTCCAGAGACTTCGTAGGTCTGGAAGCACAGGGTTGTTCAAGCTTTACCCCCGGCCAGGAACATGCCCTCCTGCCCATTAAGTGCCAGCTCATTTCACAACTGTCCCAGGCCAGCTCTGCATGTGTACACACATACACACACACACACACACACACACACACACACACACACACATACCCAGAGCCCAAGCTCTGCGAGAACCTGGCAGCCACTTCCAAATGCCCACCAAAAGGCACTCCACATCCTGGTAAAGAGTCAAGCAGTAAATGGTGCTTATTTTCTGCGTGCAAAGGTCAGACATTCCATGCAGTGGAGGAAAAGCCACTACATCTTATCTAAACCAAATCAATCACTATCCAGCATCACAGAGGCCGACGTATCAGAACAGCTAACAATCAGATGCTGCAGATGGGGCACTCTGCTACCAGAACCTCTGCCTCCAATAAAGGCAGTCTAGCTCATGATCCCAGGCAAATCACATCCCCTTTGGGCCTCCTTTCCCTCATCTGTAAAATAGCACTGGGCCTGATTTCCAAGTTCAAGAATAGAAGCGTTTACCAAGAAATTCTGGTATCAGCTTTCACGAAGACTCAAGCAATAAAGCATTTTGGAAAAGCCCAACAAAACCACAGCTTCTCCGGAGAAGGCAGACTCTTTAAAATGAGAAACATATGACAATACAATAAACAGATTGCTGATTTTTCTTCTCTTCTAAAGTCCTCTGTAAGAAGAAACAGTCTCTGCATGGTTCCATAAAACTAGCTGAAGGCTGAGCAGGACAGACCCCTCGTTAACCTTCAAGACTCCTTGGAAGTTGGGGCCCATCTTCCAAATGGACAGCCCTAGCCCGCTGCATTAATGCCTAAGGAAATCAGTTCTTGGATTAGTTCGTGTGAAAAGGACGATTAACTACTATTTCCCAGTTTTGTTTTGTTTTTTTGGTACCAGGGATCGAACTCGGGTCCTTTGCACTTACGAGGCAGGCAGCTGAACCACTGAGCTAAATCCCTGGCCCTATTTTCCAGTTTTAACACCATAAAATTGTTACTCCTATGGCTCAACAGGAATTACTGCGCATTTAAATTCACCTTTCTAAAAACACACCCTGACTCCAAAACCCTCCATCTCAACTGTTCCTTTGTTTTGGAAAATCTTATGTTTTCATCACTTTTATGAAGCCAACTCTTGGACTCAGGTCTTCTGTCTTGTTCTGTGACAAATATTATGAAAAGATATTTATGCATGTATATTTATGAAGTCAGTGAATTTCATGAAAGAATTTCAAATGGGTCAATAACCCATATTAAAGTTTTATTAAAAATTTATTAACAATTTCCTTTAAAAAAAACGTTTGAGCATACAAAATGATAGACAGAAAAAAATACATCAACTTTAGTGTACCTACCAATCACCCAATCTGAGAAATATAACAATGCAAAGCAACCCTAGAAGCCCCAGCACATTTCTCCCCAGCCACACCCCCTCTTCTCCCATCAGAGGTAACCACTACCCCAAATCCAAGGCTGGTCACCCAACACAGCTCTCCCTGTCCCCACACAGCATAGACTGTACTCTTATGATCTGTGGTACTGTTTCACTCAATCTTCTTAATCATATAAATGGTATCACTGTGTAACTTATTTCTTGCTCAATTTTATGTTTGTGACAGTCATCCACATGGACACACACAGTTCCAGATTCTTTATGTTCACTCCTGCATAACACTGTTATGGGAATAATATAAATATGCCACATATTTAGCCTAAAACACTGCCTGATGTTTCATATGGCTGCCGGGTAGTGCTTACCTTTGTACCAGCCATTTTCAGGAATCCTCACAACCACCCCAGAAGTGAAAGTCCCACTAGACCAAACTGCAAACAGGATAGAGAGATGTAAAACTTGTTCAGCACCTGTTGAGCAGTAGCCTCAAACTGCAAACCCAAGCCTGAAGCCACATTGCTATCAGCTTTGTGGTTCCATTAATGTAGACACTGCATTTAGTTTTGTTTTGTTTTTTTAATAGGGAAGTGAATCCAGGGCCTTCACACTACTGTATCCCCAACCCTTTTTTTAAATTTTATTTTACTTTTGAGATATGGTCTTGGTAGGTCACAAACCTCCTGCCTCAGCTTCCCAGAGTGCCAGGATCATAGGAGTATCCCACTAAGCTGGGGGGGGGTTGTTTGTTTTTAATGAAAAAATCGAGCTGGGTGTTGTGGTGCACACCTGTAGTCCCAGGGCTCTAAAAGCTGAGACATGAGGATCTCAATTTCAAGGCCAGCCTGGGCTTTTTTCTCAAACTAAAAAACGGAACTAGCTGGGCACACACCTGTAATCCTAGCCCTCCTAGAGCCTGGAGGATCACAAGTTCAAACCCAGCCTGAGGAACTTAGCAAAACCCTGTCTCAAATTTTTTTAAAGGGGGGTGGGGGGATTTTTTAAAAGAGGGGTGGAGCTGTGGATATAGCTCAGTACAAAGGCCCTGGGTTCAATCCTAAGTACTGTACTGCCAAGAAAGAAAGAAAAAAGAAAAGGAAAGGAAAAAATGATAGAGGAGGGCTCTAACATCATGAGAAAACCTGAAACAGGATACTCCATTTTCTTTTTTTTAACAAATAATTCCACCGGAAATTCATCTGACATAAAATGATCCTCATGTACTCTGAGGACAAGCCTCTTCCTTTGAAAGTCCTGTGAACGAGCTAGGACCACTCCCAAGTCTATGCAGATGCTAAGTAACCTCAAGTTGAACTGTAACCTGCCTTGGTTTCCTCTGGAGAAACAGAATGCCTGCACCCACTTGGAGACCATGGGAATCTGACCCTGGGCCAACTGGCAAAGTGGAGTCCACAAAGCTCTAAGAATGACTTGGGAGCAGCTCCAGCTGGCCTGGCTCTGGAGGGATCCGGGAACAGGCCTGTGCTCGAAAGGCCTGGGCATTTGTCCACTCTGCTCTCCAGCAGCCAGCGTTGGAGGAAGACTGCTCTGGAGGAAGACCAGCATGCAATACGGAAGAGAGAACCAAGGGTGGGGACTCAAAGAACCAGGCAGAGAGCAAGGGCCCCTCTGGAGGTTAGGAGCAGGGACATCCTTAAGAGATAGACCCCCTCAAGGCCACGGCAGGCTGCCAGATCCAGGACCACAACTCTACCACATAAACTCCACACTCCTCTGCTGGGAGACCAAGGCCTCCAGCCAACAAAGTATGACAGCCAAGCAACCCTCCTACCTCTCCAGGTGGAAACGGCAAGAAAGCAGGAGCAACCCCCACTTACCCACCCACCCATCCATTCAGAAAGAATGGTGATCATCTCAGGGTCTCTGCCATCTGGCTCCGTCCACTAACATTTACAGATTGGTTCAAAATGGCTTTGTGTGGCTCTGGGGATTGAAGCAGGGCCTTCACACTGAACTACATCCCCAGCCCACCCACCCTTGGGTCTGCTAAAATGCTTAACTCCCTAGGATAAGCTAGAATCAACGGGCAGAGATTGAATCATTTAATCCAAAACTCCTGTGAGCTCCACACTCCAGCTACCCACTTTACAGGAGAGGCAGCTCAAGTTACACACTGTACCAAGCTCCACGCAGTTAGAAAAGTGGCCCTTGGGAAGGAGGCCTACAAATCTGGGAGGGCTGCCACTGATATCTATCTCAGGGATGGTGGGGTGGGGTGGGGACACGATTGGGGACTCGGACAAAGAGGGTGTGGAGGGCCGTAAGAGACAACGACCTGAGGACCTGAGAACGGACCTGACAGAATAGTCCCCAGGCCCACTGGCCAAGGCCAGGGAAAGGGCAACAGGGAAGCAAGAGTGGATGGGTGGGGGGTTAGAAGGCCGCCTGGGGCAAGATGGAGGCGCCGTGAGGTGGCCGCGGGGGTATGGCAGCCGGGCTGGGCGTGGACCAACCGTGGGGCAAGTGGCCGTGAGGACTGGGTACCAGCTGCAGGGCTGGGGCCCGGGCTGGGGCATGGGGACCAGGCGCTGGGCGCTGGGACGCGCGACATGGGTACTGGCCGCGGGGCCCAGGCTGGGACGTGGGGACCAGGCTCTGGGCATGGGTGCTGGCCGTGAGGCGTGGGATCCTCGCCGGACCCCAGACGTGAGGACGCCGAGAGCGGGGCGCGCGGGCGTGGGGTGTGAGGACCGGGCGTGGGGCGCGGCCACAGGGCGTGGAGCACGGGACATAGGGACCAGCTACGGGGCTCGGGCACTTGGGGCCAGAGGAACGGACCGTGGGGCGCGGGGGGCCGCCCACCTTAAGCACAGCGACGGCGCCCGCGCTGTGCACCTGGAAGTGCGCGGGCAGCTCGGCGCCAGGCTCCGCGGATTCGTCCGCGCCCGGGTAGCAGAAGCAGGCGTCGGCGATGTCCAGGCGGCCCAACGGCAGCGCGTCCTGCGGGCTCTTGAAGTAGTAGAGGTGGCAGCGACGCGCGTCGAACACGAACCAGCGGCTGCGGTAGCCGCGGAGCGGGCCCTTGCCCGACAGCTTCTGCAAGTAGCCGCACAGCCGCGCTGGCCCAGCCGCGCCCTCGCCGCCGCCGCCGCCGCCGCCCTCCTCAGCCCGGGCCCCGGCACCCGGCATCGCCCTCCCGCCAGCCAGCGGCGGCCCGCAGCTCCCAGCGCACGGCCGCGCGGGGCACCCTGGGACTTGTAGTCCCACCCCCGCCACGGGCCCTCGCCCCCGCCCCTGCTCCGCCTCCCAGGGACTTGTAGTCCCACCCCGCCTCCTGCGGATTGTAGGGCCGACCCGGTCCTCGTCCCCTCGCCCGGCCCCCCCACGCCTCGGCCCTGCCCTCTCCCACCCGGGAAGGGCCCTGGCATCGCACCAACCTTCGCTTGCGAGGCTCCAGGTTCCTGCCCTGCCAGGCAAGGCGGCTTCTGTTTCTTTATGCGAGCCTGTGTCCCACGACAACCCACCGTGTCCACTCGAAACTGCACTGCACACTGAAAACGGCCTCATGGCCTTCCTAGAAAACGCGTCAGTCTCCACCCTGCCAGAGCCACAGTCCAGCATTGTGAAACTGAGAGGGCCTGCGCCTGGTGCTGAGTGGGAGCTCAGTAAATATTTGCAGAGTTCATGAATGAAAAGTCGAAGCATTCCTCCTCTCCACGCCTCAGTCCTTCCTGGAATTAAACAAATATCCATGGAGTGCTTTCTGTGTGCCAGGTAGGGTTCCACCAGCAGATGGAGGGTGACAGCCAGTCATTTCCCTCCCCTGGAGGGATTGTATTCTAGAGTGAGGTGATAGATAAAAAACAAAAATAAATGATGCCACGTTGCATAAATGCTGATGCCATTTAAATATTGGTCACTACCTAACTAGCGCTTACCACTCTGCTTTCTGTGTTCACCCAGGCGAACTCTAATAACCTCAGAGGCAGATGCCCTTATTAGGTAATAAATCAGAGAAGAGGGAGCCATCTCCCTGGATGGGACAGGGGCCAGCTCCAAGCACTTGCCCTGAGCCACTGTGACAAGTGAACGAGGGAGGGACAGCATTCCAGGCAAAGGGAAGTGTGGAGACAGAGTTTACCTTACCCAGAGAAGAAAAGGAAGTTGGTAGCTACATTGGTCAGAAGGCCAAATCAAACAAATATTTCATTCACCTTCCTTCCTTTGCGTATTTTACACATGCTCTAGAAGACACAGGCAGAAACCCCCAGCTTTCTGAAGTGGACACGGACACCAATGAGGCTGCCTGTTTGGGCAGGTGCAGGACCTCACCTAGCCTGAGAGCCACCTGCAGCTGGCTGCCTTGAGCATCCTTTTCCTGGGGCCTCAGGGTTCTGGCTGGGGCAGCCACAGCAAGGATGCGGGCCACTTTGCTCTCTCCCGCTATCTTCATGGTAAGAAGGGCATGACTCATTGACCCGTAGGGTAGCAGTCAGGTTGGGATGTGCTTTTGAAATGCACCAGAAAGGGGAAGCCAGGAGGGAGTGGGTCTGCGTGCTGAGAGGAGGAGGCCACAGGCATCAGCAGGCCTGGCCCATTCTAGCTCTTTTGGTAAGTTGTGAGAAGGAGGTGGGCATGGCCTGGGGTCCCAGAGCACAGAACCAAGCCCTGTGGGTGTCACGTGGAGGCAGAGGCTGCTGGGCATGAGGAAGACATCCTTCCAGACAGAGGGAGCTATTTCTGGGGGCTCCTCATTCCTTGGAGTCCTTGTTAAGTGATGTATCAAGCCTTCTGCTGTTGCTGTAATTGTATGCTGCAGTCTAGGGTAATTTCTAGAGAATAAAGGTTTATAAGGCTCACAGTTTTGAAGTTCAGGGTCAGGCAGCCAGGGCATCCCATGGCAAGATGGAGAGTCCCAGCTCATGTCTCCTCCTCCTAGAAAGCTGCAGTAGAGCAGATGAGGGGCACTCACTGCCTCAGTTAATTTCCTAATTAACTCCCAAGGCCCCGCCTCCGAGCATCATAACATTGGACTCTTAAGGGTTAGGAGGAGGCAAACACAGAAACCATAGCAAAGGCTAGTAGAGATTGCAGTCCCTTGGATTAAACATCAACATTCTGTGGCCAGGGGCCAGCTTCATACGGCCTGTGTGTCCCAGACAGGCGTTTGGGTGACCAAGGACCTACCCTGTGTGCTACATAAGCCCCTGCACCCTCCAACCTCCCAGGAACTCAGTGACCAGAAGGAAGTGGCCAACCCGGGAGGAAGTAGCTGGCTGCTTGCTGAAAAGAGAAAATCCAGGCAGTGAACTTGCTCCCACGTGGCCAGCCTCTGGGCAAACTTCAGGGGAAAAACAGAGCCAGTGACTGACTCATCCTAGGCCATTTCCTCAGAGAGTGTGGGGTGCAGCCAGAAGCCAGGAAGAAGCACCCAGGCAAGGGTCTGCTTTTGCATCTGCCAGACCCCAGGGAGACAGAGCCGCCAAGATGTCAACCTCAAGCCCAGGGGGAGGGGTGCAGAGAAGAAAACAGCTTTGCCACATGAATGCTGTGTGAACTTGGGTGCCTTTCTCCCCTCTTTGGGCCCCAGTTTCCCACTTGTACAGGGGGCTGGATGGCTATGTGATCTCCAGGGCCCCACCCCTGCCTGCTCTGAATGTAACAGTGGTGCAAGGGCTAACTGTGAGGGTTTGGTCAACTTTCCACAGCTCCCCAGGCCAGCAGAGGCTCTGCCCTTTCATGTCTTCATGCTCTGAGCCCTCTTAATATTCCCAGATATCACCACTGAATTTACCTTCTCCTTGGGGCTCTACTCCATCCTTGGGCTCAGCTGGATGAACCCACTGTGGTTAGTCCAAGCTGCTCCTGTGAGTAACATTTTCACTTCCTCCCTGCGCCCTGTTGGGGGTCCATCACCCTCCCCCCCACCAGCAACACCACCAAAGCACAGGTGGGGGCCTCCAGGCAGAGAGGCAGGAATGGCCCTGCTGGTGGGGCAGAGGCACAACACCTGGCAGGACCTCATGGAGCCCAGAGCACACATGAAGGAGGAAGCCTGATGGGGCACTGGAGGGCAAGGGGCCAGAGGGACAAGGCAGCCCTCAGAGCAGAGATGCTTTGACCCCAGAGCCCGACCAGGGAGCAGGCTTCCAGAGCTATCAGCATGGTTCTGCAAGGGCCACCTGCACCCTACATCCTGGGGTGATGGGGAGGATTAGGGGCACCTGCTTCCTCACCCGCAGATGGGGCATAATAACACCATCTCCTTCCTGGCACTGCTGTGGGTTCCTGCAAGTTGATGAAACCAAACCTTGGCCTACCCCTGAACACTGGAATCTCAGCATGCAACTGATCCCAACACAAACCTCTCCGCCCACACCTGCCTCTGCTGGTGCCAAGAAATGCTGAGAGCTCATTTGGGCACAGGGCCTGGCCCCTGACTGCCCTGGGGAGGTCCAGGAGGGAAGCAAGCTTCACAGGAAAAAGCTTCACCAGGCTCAGGACCTCCAATTGTGAGCTCTGGCTACCAGTGGGCCTCATTTCCCTGACAAATCGCCAGGCAAATCTGATGGCTGGTGGTTCTCTTTCCAAGAGGGCAGGCATCCAAGGCGCTGGCCAAGCTTCCAGCCCTGGGACTGGGGGTCCAGGGCATGGACAGGTAGGGGCCTGTGTGTCCCTGGGAGCTGCAGGCCCAGTTAAGACTGCATACCATACCGTAGGCCCAAGGCCCCTTTACCTTTAAGTCCCCATTTTATTGCATATCAATCCAGGAGTCCCCTATTCCCCCCAGGGCAGAGGTTCCCAGGCCCCCTCAGATGCCTGAATCTGAAAAGTTCTCAAATCCCTTTTGCAAAATGGCACCATGTTTGTGTGTAAACTGCCCACATCCTCCAGCATACCTTAAATCATTTCTAGATCACTTATAATACCTACTTTTCTGTTTATGTCAATAGTTGTGATACTGTTTAGGAAATGATGACCACAAATAAGTCTGTACATGTTCAATATGGACACAGTTTCTTCCCTCATATTTTCAATTCATGATTAGTTTGATTGGCTGATGATGAACCCTGGGATACAAATGTAGACTCTCCTGCTATATATTTTTAAATGACACGGCCACATTTTGAGTTAAAAATACATATGCTTTAAACTTTTTTGAAAAGACTTTTTCTGGTTTTGCTTTTGGAGTGGTTTTGCTTTAAGGGATTCACTGAATTTACCACAAGTAACTATCCCTTGGCAGTTCCCAACATTTGAGGACGCCTGTGAAGTGAGATCACGTGGCCTCCATGCTGTTTTCACATGGGAGGAAATCTTCATGAAAACTAAGTGAAGCTGATGCTGAATTACACTGCATGGACATTTCATTTGTGAATTGTGTTTGGGAACAACACTGTTGTTGCTGTTGTTTTCCCAAGGCCTTGGATATTTCTAGGGGTCCTTGGAAAGTTCCCAGCACCTGGCCATTGTCCTGTGAATAAAACCACCAATCTGTTTTTTGGACAGACAGCCAAGAAGGACATCTCTGGAGACCCCTCCCTGCCAGCACAATTATACTTGAAGATGACAAGATGATTTCACTGAGTAGTCACAAGGGGACAGATGGGTCACAATAAAATTGATGATTTTTCTGAACTAGCACCACCCATCTCCCTTGGTTCTTATATCTGCAGACTCCCAACATGACCTAGCTTTAAGATATTATCCACTTGGGGCTGGGAATTTAGCTCAGTGGTTCCGCCGCCTGCCTCTCAAGAGCAAAGTCCCGAGTTCAATCCCTGGTACCAAAAAAATATATTATCCATTTGTTCATTTGTTAATTCGTTCAATATTCACTGCACACAAGTCAAGACAACCTAGAGAGCACAATTGGGCAATCTCCATCAGAATGATACATTCAAATTCCCTTTGGATTGGTGATCTCACCTCTGAGAAGCTTAGAGTAGGTCTGATCACTCTATGTTTTTTTTTTTTGGTACTGGGGATCAAACTCGGGACCTTGAGCTTTCGAGGTAGGCAGCGGAACTTCTGAGCTAAATCCCCAGCCCTGATTGGTCTGTGCTTAACCAGTTCTGTATGAGGTTGTCAGTTGATACATTTTGGGGGATAAAAAAGACTAGAAACAACCCTCAGTGGGGGATTGGTTACAAAAATGATAATGTATCCATGCAGTAGGATTCTATACAGCCATAAAAGTAAGAATGGCACCCTTTTGGTACTCTTGTACAAGGAGAGCCAAGATGTGTTGTTAATTATTTTACAAGGTGAGGTGTAGAACACCGTTCAGTAATCTACCTTTTATATAAGAAGGGGGAATAAAAGCCCACACAGTACACGGCTGATTCCAGCTACCTGGGAGGCTGAGGCAGGAGGATCACTTGTACACAGGAGTTTGGGGCCAGTTTGGGGCGATAGAGATCTTGTCTCAAAAAAAGTCATAGGAGGAAGAAAATAGAAATACAGATATTTATTCGGACATTCAAGGAACAAGTATGGCTATGAGGGGAAATGAAGTGAGATCAAAACTGGATGGATGGGGAAAAAACTGAATGGACGGATTTAATGCTTAAAGAGAAAATATTTTATTAATAACTTTATATTTATTTATTTATTTATTTATTTATATTTTGGTACCAGGGATCAAACTCAGAACCTTGCGCTTGCGAGACAGGTGGTGGCACCACTGAGCCAAATCCCCGGCCCTATATTTTATATTTTTAAAAACCGTGTGGACTTGTCATCTATGGGAATGACAATTTAAAATCTACTTGTGTCAGGTACTGTTCTGGGCACAAAAGAAACTGGATCATTCATTCTCTCCTCCCCAGGTTCATAGAAAAAAGTCCTGTCTACAAAGCCTATGAGAATGTTGTGTCTGTAACCTAACAAGTGCAGGACGGGCATTTGCTGAGGAGCCCTCGAAGGCATTCTACCCAGGAGCTGGCTACCCACAGCACCAGCCCTGTGCATAGACACCACTGAACAGGCTCAAGAAAGGAGAAGTAGGCTAGGTGTGGTGGCACCTGCAATCCCAGCACTCAGGATGCTGAGGCAGGAGGATCTCTACAAGTTCAAGGCCAGTCTGAGCTACATGGTAAGAAACTGTCTCAAGAAGAAAAGCGGGCCAAGGATTTAGCTCAGTGGTGCTGCTGCCTGCCTTGAAAACACAAGGTCCTGAGTTCAATCTCCAGTACCAAAGAAAAAGAAAGGACCAAAAGGAAAGGAGAGGGGAAGGGAGGGGAGGAGAGAAAAGGAGAGGAGAGAAGAGGAGAAATAGAATGGCTTGGCCACACTCAGGGCCAGAGAGGCCTCTCTGAGCATCTTTCTAGAAACCCCTCAGCCCTGCTTTCTAGAGGACCAGCAAGCTGGGCACCTTCAAGACTGGGTCATGTGCTGGGTGATCTGCTACTATTCCTTGTCCTGCAGGAAAAGCAGGGCCTGAGAGAGGAGAACCCAGGAGAGGGAAGCATTATAAAGACAAGGACATGAGGTTTTGGGGACCTCCAAGCATGGGGATGGCTTGGAGCTGGTGAATCATGATGCCAACCTGTGTGGATGGGCTTCTGACCCCTGTACACATAGATTTGCTCATTGAGTCATTGAACACTACCACATAGGCACTTTCTCTCCCCGCCACTTTGACAGATGAGAAAAATAAGAACAATGAGGTCACGGAGCCGACAAATGGGGGCAGAGGACCATAATCCAATCAATCTGACTCCAGAGCCTGAGATCTCTCCCTCTCCCCACACCTTGGGGGGTGGAGGCGGAGGGCAGGGCTATTCCAGAATTCTCTCTATGCCCAATGCCAGGACCCAGTAAGTGACCAAGGGCAAGGAACTGAACAATGGGATGCAGGCTACTATCTGGGAGGATCTTTTCCTACCCTCACTCCAGGCTTTCAGAGCTCACCCAGTTCCTCAGCCTGGGCCCTGCCCCTCTCCAGGCTTCCACTTCCCTTGTATATAAATATAGACTCCCCCTTATTTGCCTGATTTCAGAATCTCCACCCTGGTCCACAGCCAGCTGGGGATCTGCCTTCTTCTGTACACAAAGTCTTTATCTTCTTATGAAAATGACCAGGTTCTGCCCATAAACACCCAGCCTAAGAGAGGTGGAGAGAGAACGTGTCATGGAAAATCGCAGAGGGACATTTCTTTGTATTTGAATACTTCCAAGCCTTGCTTTGGCCGAAGACCAACTTTGGGTGTAACCCCACATCCTCAGCCGTTTCTGTGCCACGAACCTCTCAGGAATCTGGTAGAGCCTACAGACATCTCAGAGTAAATTCTTCAAGTGCACAAAATAAAATACATGCAAGGAAAGTAGAAATAAACTATGAGGAAATAGGGCTTGTCACACTACTTCTGAGGCAGTGACATGATGCTTTATGTGCCCGGATTTGCATGGCCTACACTGGCCTTACTGGCTCTCAAGTGGAAGGAGGAATTAACCAGCTCAGAATTTCCCCATTGAAATACAGTTGCCTCTGTGAGAAGGAGTGCATGGAATTCATATCCATGCTTTGGTAGCAGGTGAAGTATTATGGGCTGTAGCCACAGTCTGGCTTTGCGCTAAGACAATGACAAAAGGTTGGGGAGGGAGCCAGACCCACTATGGTAACTCAGGGGCTGGCTGGGAAGCTGCGGTGGCCTCCCCCCATCTAGGGCTGCAGCTGTGTCCCCATCAGCAACTCCAGGCAGCTCAGGTCCCCACCCCAAAGCATCAGGAAGACTCAACTGCCAGTCCCGAGGTGACAATGGGCTCCTGTGGCTGTGGCACGGGGAGGGCACAGCCCAGGCAAATGAGCTGGAGTGCGAATATAGAGCAGCTGCTACTGGGCTACGCTTCTGTGTCCATGCTCGCTGGGATGGAGGGCAGCCTGGAGCAGCCCGGCCCAGGGAAGGGGCCTGGGGACAGCCAGGCCCTTGCTGAGCTCCAGGAGCTGGCCTTGAAGTGGTTCATGGAGACACAAGCCCCTTCCATCCTGCAGAATGGGGCCCTGCCCCCCTGGTTTCACGGATTCGTCACCCGCAAGTAAGGCTGCTGTCCCCAGGCCCAGGGGGCTGGGACCCTGGCTGGGGACCCCAAGACAGTTGGCCCTGTCCTCTCCCTGTGCTGGATGGGCAGGGAGGTGGTGGGTCAGGGAGCAGATGGAGGGGTTACACCTATGGGCAGAGTGGGGACAGCACCAGTCCCAGACGGGCTCAGGGTAACTGGGCTGCCAGGCTGTCCAGGGACAGAAAGAGGGTGTGTCACAGGGGGGACTGTCACAGCAAATGTGGATGCTCTCTTGTCCCAGGAGTAAGGGCCAAGCAGCAGAGTTTGCTTTTTGGTGGGCTGGGCAAGGCACTAGAATGAGGAACATGGCCCGTGACAGGGTCCAGCACCACGCAGGCACAGAGCCAGGGCCACTGTGAACAGTGGGGACTGGGACACATTGCTCAGGAGGGCCCCACGCCTTGCTCCATTCTCTGCTATCCCAACCTGGAAATTTGGAATAAAGGGAGGGGGCCCAGAGGCATAGACTAAGCCGTGAGAGGCCACAGACCCTGTCGGGATGGAGGGCAATCTCTGTCAGGCTTCATGGGCTGTCTGCACTGAGTCTGGGCTGAGGAAATGGCTGTGGGGTCTAAGCAGGCCTCTGCTGGGTGCCAGGCTGTGGTGGGGCCCAGGTCCCCACTAACAGCACATCCCCTGCCCAGGCAGACAGAGCAGCTGCTGTGTGACAAAGCTCTTGGGTCCTTCCTCATTCGCCTCAGCGACCGGGCTGCCAGCTACATCCTGTCCTACAGGTAAACAAGTGCAGGATGCAGCCCGCAAGTGCCAGAGGCCCCGCATCCCCAAGTGGGGCTGTCCCTAGGTGCCACCCCTCACTCCCTTCTGCATCCCTTCTGTCACCTAGTGACAGGCCCCACTGAGCAGCACTGCCATGTGTCAGGCCCGAGGCTAAGGCCATGGGGAGGTGAGTGGGGGCTGGGAGATGAGGCTCAGCAGGTGAGCTTAGAACCCAAAGAGCAGCAGTTTGCTAGCAGGAAGGAGGGTGTAGCTGGATGATGATGAACCCTGTGTGCACAAGTACAGAGGCCTCGGGGACAGGGTGTGGGGGAGCCCCAAGTCCCTGGGTGCAGCAAGATGCAGGGTCCCTCTAGAAAAACGGCTGGAGAACAGAGAAGGCAGCCTGGGATGCTGGTGAAGGTCACAGACAATGAGGGTGGGTCTGGTCACACTTCTGTCTCTCCAGGTCCTCCAGGCAGCCTGTGGAGGGAGGCCTGGACATGAGAGGTTGGAGGGATCCCAGGCCATCGGTTAGATGTGAGAGGCTGAAGTGGAGGCCAGGGTAGAACAGTAGAGACACAGAGGGACAAGGGGCCCGCAGGAAGTCAAACGGCAGAGCTGATGCTGGCCCAGGAGTAGCTGGGTCAGGAAGGCAAAGGGCAGAGGCGGCCCTAGGCCAAGAGGAGGCAGGACTCCAGGGTGAAAGGTTCAGCTTCTGATTCAGAATCATCGCCAACAGAGACTTCCCCAGACTGGGCCACACGTGTTTATGTTGCAGGGGCAGTGATCGCTGTCGGCATTTTGTCATCAACCAGCTCAGAAACCGGCGCTACCTGGTCTCAGGGGACAACCTGAGCCACGGCACCCTGGCCGAGCTGGTGCGCCATTACCAGGAGGTGCAGCTTGAGCCCTTTGGGGAGACACTGGCTGCTGCCTGCCCCCGGGTAGGTTCCTCTCATCTCCTGGTTGGGTGGGGAGTCCAGACAAGGGCATCTTTCGCTCAGTCATGTCCTGTTTTGCCTTCACTGTCTGTTCCCCTTGGGCACTTGGGTAGGGACAGGGTCTCTGTTTGAAAGGGGATTTACAGCATCTTGCCTGCAGCCAGGGGCCAGGTGGGGACCTTTCATTACTTGGGAAGCCATTGAGGAGTAAGTGACCTTGCACCTGCTGTGTCCCCACTGCCCCAGGCAGAGGACCATGATTTGTATGATGCCATCACCCTGGGCCTCCAGCAGACCAACCTAGGCCTTGAAAACCTCCCAGCAACATCTCCTGCCATGGTACCTGACAAAGCTGCCAGCCCCCGTGTCCCTGTGAAGGCCCGGGGGTCCTTCCTGCACACAGAAAAGAGCCTAGACCCAGGTCCTTGGAACCTTGCCAAGGAGGACAGCACAGAGGTGAGGAGATTCCAGCCACCAAGGGGAGGGCTGCCAGAATGGGGATATGGGTGTCACTTCAGTCAGCCCCTTGGTGCTGTGCCCCGCAGACCCTCCAGCTGCAGGGTGAGCAGCAGGCCAGAGACCCAGGCCGGCAGGAAGCACCAGCAGCTGCTCATGTCATGCCTGTCCCTGGCTCAGTGGATGTGTGTCATGTCTGGTCTCAAACATTTTGGGGCTGTGTGACTCTGAGCCAATCTCTCTGAGCCTCAGTTTACGATTCCTGATGTTCTTGGAGGCATGAATGAGAGAATGGATGTGAAATGGCTGGATGTCCCCAGTGAGCAGTAGAGTGGGGTGCCTGAAGGTCAGTACTGTGTTCTCCTCCTCAGCACCCCACAGGAGGGACTCAGAGAGCCTCCTCAGTATCTCTCAAGACTTCTCACAGACTAGGATCGAGACTCTTCCCCAGGACCATGGGAGCCCCACCAGGTGCCTGCTCCTTCCTCATCCTCGCTGAGGGCCTCCTTGGCTTCCAGGTCTTCCCTGAGGTCACCCAGCTTCTCACACTCAAGGCTTTGTGCTTGCGGTGCCCTTGGCCTGGCATGCTCTTCCCTCCAGATATCTGCCTACTCACACTTTTGCTGCCCTCAGCCTCTCCTCCTGTCCCTCCTCAGAAAGGCCACTTATACATCAGAAAACATCCCCTTTCCCCATCACTGTCCTTGGCCCATTCCCAGCACTGACAATGACTTGATGCCACATGATTTCATGATACATCAGCATGTAGTAAAGGCTAGGGATTTAGCTCAGTGGCACTACACCTGCCTCACAAGTGCAAGGTCCTGAGTTTGATCCCCAGTACCAGAAAGAAAAAAAAAAGATTTGGAGCACATAGTAGTCACATCTTACTCTACCATACAGTGGATCCAGATTCTGTGTAAACTCTCCAGAGCTGGCTTTACCACAGAGTTCTCAGTACCCAAGGCTGTCTTCTATACAGCTGGTGGACCTTAAATACTTGAAAGAATCCATAAGCAATGACTGGGTGGCAGTAGGGGGCTGGGCACTGAGTGAGGGATTCAGAGGCCCCAAGAACCCATGGACCACAGAGGCAGGAGGAGCAGGGTGGGATGAGGTTGGGAAGTCCAAGTCCCTGAATGCCAAGGTAAGGTCTCTGCTCAGAGTCCTAGAGCATGAGAGCTGGCAAGGACTCTGGATATCATTCCAACCCTTTCCTGTAACAGTTGAGTAAACCTGACTCCAGGTGACCTGAGGACATCTCTGCAGTGGGTGCCCTTAAAATGGTCTCTGTTCCTCTCTCCCTAGGTCCACAGCAGGGTGCCCCCGCTCCCTGAGAGGAGCGCCTCCCTCCTGGATAAGTCTCCTGCCATGCCTGGTAACCTCATCTACATGGATCTGAGGAAGACGAGCCAGGCACGGCTGGGTGTGGGCACAGCAGTGTCCAGCCAGGCCTGTGCCCCAGGCAGAGAGACCCTGCAGAGACTCTCAGATGGAGACCAGGACAGGCCTGACAACCTGGGGCCTACCCTCCCTGGGCTGAACCCAGACCAGGGCCCAAAAATGCCTGCCACCTCCCGGGGACCACTCCTGTACCCCAGTTCTGAGGCCCAGGGATCCTGGGCTGCTACACGGAGGCAGGGCTTTCAACAGCTGAGCCATGCGGCTCTGTCCTGCTCCCAGGGCAGCTTTGCTGATGCCTCTGACCTTGCTGGGGCCACAGGTCTCCTGCAGGAGGCCTGCGATACAGCTGACCAGGAGGAAAGGGCTTACGAGCAGATCCCAGCCCACCGGAGTGGCCCAGACAGGCTCCCACCTCTCAGGGCCAGTCCCACGTACAGCACACTGTCGGGGCCCATGAACAGTGGCTATGAGAGGACCTCAGGGACCCTGGAGCTCCCAGAGCTGGGCAACACCTACGAGCAAATCCCAGCAGCCAGGAGGAAGGAGCCTGGACGGACACAAAAGGTACACTCCATGGGCAGAGGGGACTGCAGGCCCTGGGGACACCTCGGGCACGGGGAGCTTGGGTCACTGACCCTGCCCAGAAATACCCAGACTTTCCAGCCCTGCCTGCATCTGCCTGGTGGTGGTGGTGGTGATAGGGAGCTGGAAGATTTGGTATAAAAGGTGGGGTTGGGGCCCTGACAGCTTTCTCTGCAGCAGATGGGCTTCCTGCCTCTCTCCCAGCCTCTGCAAGGGTCTTGGAGCATCAGAAAGGCAGAAGAGCCCTTGGCCTTAATTATGGCTAAGCTCCCCACTATCCTAACTTTGGGTAGGACAACTTCCCCAGAATTAGCGAGAAAAACAACAGGGCATCCAGTTAAATTTGATTTTCAGATAAACAACACCTATTTTTTTGTAGTAGGCTTCAAATGCTGCAATTGGTCTTGGTTTGTATGAAAATCAAATGGAGCAAGGCATTCCTCATTGGAGACCCTCCCTAGGACACCACTTCCTTCTCTGTGAAATAAGCTGGTACCTCTGGTTGCGTCCTGCAGCTGCAGCCCAGGGGACAGTGGCAGGCATCCTGTCACACTCTGGGCTTAGCCATGAACAAGGTGTCGTCTCTAAGAAGGAAGACAGGGAGCAGAGAGCAAGAAGGCACAGGGAGGCAGTCCAGGTGGAGCCAGCCAGCGTTCCCAGGAAGCAGGAGCCCCACCCTTCACCCTGCCTGCACCTTGAGACAATGGCCCCAAGAGGCCATCCCTATTGCAGGGCCTTGGTCTCAGGCGCTAGAAGCCTCTGTGCCTGGCCAAGCAGTGACACCCAGGTATGAGGCCTCTGCAGGAGGCTCACTGGCTCCCCACTTGGGCCAGGCTGTGCCCATGCATGCATGCAACAGCCTCCAGGGTCCAACCTTCCCAGGACCACAGAGTCCTTTAAGGACCTCAGAAGCCACATCCCAGGCCTACTCTTCCCCTGGAGGTAGCACCACATCTTGACCCAAATGAGGTGGCTCTGGATACAACTCCTGGCCTCCAGCTAGGGTGGAAAGTTCTGGGGTCAGAGAAGACCAGGCCTCTCCAGGGAGGTCAAGTGGGGCCCACCATCACTTTCCACATCTTCTTTTGTATGTGTGTTGGTTTCTTTGAGACAGGGTCTTGCTCTGTAGTCCAGGCTGGCCTTGATCTCACTACATGGTCCAGGGTGACCTTTAAATTTGCAGTGATCCTCTTGGCTCAGTCTCCTGAGTGCTGGAATTACAAGGTTTTTCTTCTCACACTCTTTCTTTCCATCCCCTCTGTAGCCAGATGAGGGTGAATCCTTCCTGCCAAACTGGCGTGTGAGATAGAGTTTCATGAACTGGGAGAGGCTTGAGAGAGGAGCCAGGAATATTCCAGCCCAACCTCATTTCCTGGGCCCTACTCTTGGCCAGTGTGGAGAGCCCCTAACCCCAAGTCTCTCCCTCCCTGCAGCCTGACAAGCTCCGGAGGCTCTTCTTTGCAGACAAGAAGCACAGGTTCTGAAGAGGGCCTGGCCCTGGTGTTCCCTGGTCCCTGTGCTGTGCTGGGATCATCTGAAGCTCTCCGCTTCAGTGGAAGGTGGCCTGGAATCCTCAACCCAACCAACCACTGTGGACCAGGCTCTGAGACGCAGCCTGGGTGCTTGCAAGAGGGACCTTCCTCAGCCTGTGCGCCTACATGTCCTGCTCCCCAGCACCTCCCAACCACACAGAGGAGGAAGGGACTGGCCATGAGCAGGGGTCAGTGTTCCACTTTCCAGAGGAGTGTGCCAAGATGGGCTCGGAGCTCGCTGGAGTGTGGCAGACCTGGGCTGGCAGATACTTTCCTAATGGACAGGGGATACAGTGCAGCTTTCTGGCTCAAGGTCCAAGCAGCAGAAAGGAAGAGGGGCAGGAGCTACTTTCTCTCTCTTGTCCCATAGGGACATGGCAGCAAGGCCTGGCCTGGAAGCCACAGTTTGACCTTAGAACAGGTCAGGGCCCCATCAGCTGCCCACAGCTCCTCCTGGCTTTCCTCAGCCACAGCTGGGCAAATCCTGATGTTCTCAGCCCAACCCCTTTGTGGTACAAAGGAGAAACCAAGGCGCCTGGTGGAGTGGCGGTAGATTGGGGCGACATTGCTAAGCGAACGACCCCTAGAAAGACTGCTCATGCTGGGGCTAATCTGGGACAGAGTGCTGGGTGCCATCCCTGTGTGGTCAGGCCACCTAGGCCTGCCCTCTGCCTCCAGCCAGTCTGACCTGTGGCCCCTCACCCTGTGGCCTTGCCCCATACAGCCGAGGACTGCTGCCCAGCACAGCTCTAGACATGGCTCAGGTCTCCTGCTCCCTCAGTCCAGGCTGGCTCTGCCCGGGATCCTTCCTGTTTTGTTCCTTGTTCCCCTTGCTCACATGTTCCCACCTCCATAAAGGTGACCACTGGGGGCAGTGACCAGGACTGACCTCTCCAGATAGATCACAGGTACCCTCCTTCCTGCCAGACCCTGGGCACACGTGACTTGGAGCACATCTGGGACAGCCTGGCTATGCAACTTCTCCCTCTGAAAAGCAGAGACAGGACGGTCCCTATCTGTGAGGGTGGGAGGATGGAGAAAGGTGCCTCTCCCCAGGGCACCGTGCTGAGACCAAAGCCAGTGCCTGGAGAGGGGAGGCCATGCTTAACTTTGCTCCATGGGTACTGTGCCCATGGAGGATTCCAGCGACCAGAAAATAGATGCCATGGATCGTTTCCTAACACCAGCAGACACAGTGCAGGACACAGTGTTTACTACAGGAGTTCACAAATCTGTGGTCAGCACACACCAGCTAAATCCCACACCACTAGAGAGGGTGGCCTGGGTGGAGCTCACAAACCAGGCAGAGACAAGGATGGAGCCCTTTAGACTGCTGCTCACACCCCTTTGCCTTGGGAAGGGTGGCAGGGTGGTGGGGTGCAGCCTGGCATTTGGGGAAAAATTGCATAGCTTGTTAAAACCCTGACCTCTTTTTCTGCTTCTCACTGGACAACTGGGGTGTCTGCCTAGCACACAGACAAGTGGGACCCTACCACCTCCCCTTAGGTTTCCTGCCTTCCCCTCCCAGGGAGACAGAGGACCCACAGAGGGACCATGGGCCTGAGGCTGGACCACCTCACACCCTCTTCCCTGGTTAGGTTGTTTTTTGCTGTTGGTAGTATAAACCCAGGGCCACAACTCCTCTTCTGGGCGGCCGAGGCCACAGCCCTGCAGACAGCATTGAGGATGGTGGGCTTCCAGCCCCTCACAGGGCCCTCAGATCCGGATGTGGAAAGTGCTGGGAAGACAGAAAGGGTGAGGGGGTGAGAGGCCACCATGGGGCAGGCGGAGGCTCCTAGGGAAGAGCTAACCTAGCCCCAGGCAACTAGGGAAGCCAAACCGAAGGGCCATTAAGGACCCCAGGGAGAGAAGCCCAGATGAACGGTGGCCCTTGGGGACTCCAGCCGCCCATCATAACCAAGGACCTTCAGAGTCTTCATGCTTCCCATGGGAGTCTGGGCCTGCAAGGGCCTTGTGTGTGACCTTCTGGCCTGTGCATACTGCCCATGGCTGTCCCCCGAGATGGGCTGCCCACTATGACCCCAGCGTCCTGTCTGCCCCGCCTGAGCCCTAGGCTGGCGATACCTGAGGAAGTCGGGGGCCTTGGCAATCATGTCCTCAAAGTCCGCAAAGCCCAGTTTGCCATCGCCATCCAGGTCAGCCTCCTCGATGACCTTGTCACACACCAGCACCACCTCATCTTCATCCAGCTCCGACTTCGTGAGTCGAGCCAGCGTCAGCTCCAGATCCTCCTTGCAGATGAAGTTGTCAGTGTTGAAGTCTGCAGGCCAGAAGGCAGGTGCCGGTGGAGACGTTTGAGCCAGGGCTGGATCCCCCAGAAGCCCCAAGGAGTCCTGCCCTGTGTTAACCTTGCTCCTGGGTGGCACACTGACTTCTGTACCAGCCTCTGGGGTATCCAGGCTATCTTCATGCACATTCCAAGGATACTGGGGACCAAGGGGGCTCACCTATAAGGCATATCTTAACCATGTACAGTTGACAATCAGTATTCAGAGCACCCACCAACCCCATGAGTGTGTGCACAACCATAGGCTAGACCTGAGAGTCCCTGGGGACCTTGGCCCTCCCGGCCTGACCCCAGGGGACTTCTAGAGTGAAAGACACCAAGGCCCAGATTCTAGGCCAAGTGACTGAGTCAAGGCCAGAGAGCCATTCAAAGAGGAAGTGGGGACCCTGCCTGGGGCCTACTGGACTAAGACCCGCATTCCCTGAGTGGTACCATGTGCACTGGAGGGCCTAAAGTCACACACCTGCAGCTAATTAACACATGCATCGTGCTGTGCCCGATACAGACATGCAATTTCATCTGTTAAAAAGAAAAGTCACGTTGGGGGAAGCAGGAGCCCCTTGGGGGGGGGGGACACACAACAGGCCTTGTGTACACGGGGCAGAGAGCATGGTTTGATTCCTCTGAGCTTAAGGTCCCACTACCATCCCCAGCACAGCAGAGTGGTTCACAGGACTGAACCACGTGTACCAGGTTCATCACAGTGAACTGACACCCTTCTCACCATACTCAGCCTAAAGCCACTTGAGTTCTCCTGCCTTGGGCGCCCTTCCAGCAAATACCTATTCACCCTCCAAGTTTCTGCAGAAATAGCACCCCCAGGAGGAGCTTTCTAGATGTAAGGACCCCCTTGTCAAGCTCTTCTGCCCACTGGGCTGAGACGCGAATGATGTTGATGAAGATGGTAACTGCTGTGAGCACTGTGTGTCCTTCCTCATTTGATTACTCTATGGACAGGACTTGCTGAGGTTGCATCCCCGGTCTATGCTGGACCTGCAGCCTGAGCACTCAAGGGTGCCCAGCACTACCTTCCTGTCTCAGCACTGGGCATGAAGGCCTCCGGGACAGGCACATGGTGGTTTTATCTCTGCCCTTGGTGGCACAAAGAAGGGTCTGACAGACGGCGGACTGGTCCCTCTGCTCATTCACTGTGCTTTCCTCTTGGGCAGATAAGTCTTTCCCAGATGGGTGGAATTCCAGAAGCTCTCAGCATGAACCATGCAGCATGATTTAAGGGTAGACACACAGGAGCTGGCTTTCTAACACACAAACACAGTGTGGATATAGCTAAACCAAAATCTTCTGAAACAAACATCACAACAAATCAATGTAATCAGCCCGATTGGTTAGGCTGCCTTGGGATCACAGCTGCCTAAGGTGCTGAAGACAGAAGGCTTATAATGGCTCTTTTGGTCCAGGACCAAAAGGCCCAGCCCTCTTTGGGCCTTTTTGTCCATGTCTGAGAGGGGACACCACCCCCACAGGCCTTCAGTGGGTGAGCTGAGTGAGAAGTTCCCTCTCTCTGGCTAGGGGAGAAGTGTTGCATTCTAGCGCCCTCTGGTGGCCCTTGAGAGGCAGGCCGAGGACTGGGCCACGAAATGATAACATAGTGTTGGGGGCCTCCTTGCTGCCTGACCTACCTCTCTACAACAGCCTAGGCCTCCTTTCTGGCCCCACACTCTATAGGGCCATATGACCTCTCCATAACATAGCTGCCCTTTCCCCGGAGCCCTGTGGTGCCAGGGACCTGAGTGCTAATCTGCCTCTGGACTCACTGCCTCCCTATCCCGTGCCCCAACCTCTCCTGTTTCCCTGAGCCCTCAGCATCTCGCTCCCATGAGTCCGCAAGGACACCCCCCCTGCCATGGATGCCACCTTGTGTCTTCAGGAGACATACCTCCTCAGGTCCCAGATCCTGACCCAATGTCACCACATTTGTCTTTTCCTCACACCAACCAAGACTGTCTCCCAGGTGTGTTTTGTCCCCATGGCCAGGCCCCAACACAGGCACCACTCAGAGGACAGCTCTGCTTCCTGTCCCTGTGCCCCACACCCTGTGTCCTCAGCACGGCCCCGCACACCAGGCCCTCACCGTAGATCTTGAAGGCATAGTTGGCCTTCAGCTCCCGGGGTGCTGACTCACAAAGCACAGAGAACATGTCCACAAAGTCGTTGAAGGTGAGATTCCCCTCACCATCCTCGGAGAAGGCCTCCACGATCCTCTCCTTGAAGGGGTTCTCCTAAGAAGGACAGCACAGCCGTCACTGTCACCAGGCCAGCCAAGCAGGGGGCTCAGAGATTATAGCATGCATGGCCTCACACATGTGGCCTGACCCTCTGTACCTCAGTTTCCCTTCTGCAAAATGGGAACAGTGAGGGTACCTGCTCAGCTGGGTCGTCAGGGACTCCAGGAGCTGAAGCACGTGCAGGTGGGAGCCTGTCTGGAAGGGTGAGGAGCCACACAGGGCCTCTGTATGCTCGCAGGAGCTGTGCCTCACTGAGGCAGGAGCGAGGATCCACCCTGCAGCCTGGAGCAGCACCAAGGTGTCCCCTCCACAAGAGGAAGACAGCACTTCAGGAGGTCGAGGTGGAACCAAGGCCTGAAAGGTCGAATACCTGGACCCAGATGCTCAGCAAGAGTCACAGAGCCAGTGCCAGCACCAGGCTTGCAGTCACCAAGTCAATTCCTACCCCTGGGGGCTGGACATCAACCTCCTTCTCCGATGCCACATGACTTGGGCCCACACTCCCAGACTCCCTTGTCCCTGCTGCCCAGCACTTGGGCAGCTCACCGCGTGCCAGGCTCAGGCCGCCCAGAGGCTCAGGTACAAAGCACGTGGCTCCTTTTCTTGGGCACTGCAGGCTCTCCACACTGTGAGCCTGGTCCCTTCCCTTATAGGCAGGTTCTCGTCCAGGGTCATGTCTATGGCTTCTTGTCTCTCAGGGGACACCGTGCTGTGCACTGACCCCACCTTCAGGACCCCAGGCCCAACCCGGGGCCATCTGCAAGGACCTCTGGCTGTGCGGAGTGTGCCCAGGTGCCTTCTAATGCTGGGGTGCACTTCATAGGCTGGGTGGGGAACGTGGGGATGGAGCACCCAAACAGCATGTGACCTGGGCACAGCCCAGCAGCCTCGCCCAGCAGCCAATGGAACCCGCCCCAGACGTGCTGACCCTAAGCCTGCATTCCAAAACCAGTCCCAAGTGACTTGGGTATGTTAGTGTCTGAGAAGTGACACTGTCAACAGCCATGCTGACCTCAACATGGAGCCACGGCCAGGCAAGGGGAGGAAAAAGGTCACCCGAAGGACAGCAGGTCAGGCCACTCTATC